>NC_141877.1:23416739-23718260 GCF_056163025.1 Triticum urartu | reverse complement strand
CATCACACATTTTGCCCAAATTTTGTCAAGATTTGAAGGCCCCCATCCATTGAAATGATCACAAAGGTTAGCAACTTTGTCCTTACATCTCTCATTGCTAGATTTACTCCTGCAATGCTTTATATAGTGATTAATTTGTGAGTTTAGTAATTTGGGAGGAAATATATATATGTGCTAGTATTTGATTTATATGCAATTTGTGGTCAAAAATAACACTTAGTTTGCATATGTTGGTGTGGTTTACTTAGTGCCTTCTAAATCTCCGTCGTAACCACCGTCGATCACCCGCACCGTCCCGTCGCCGGCACCACCTTGTGGTGAGCCTCTTTGTTCATGAAATTTTATATAAAAATTGATGTTTATGTGATTTGGATATATAGTTACTCGTATAGTTATCTTACCCGTACGTTGTTTGTTATACATATAGTGCCATGGTTTTGATATCCGTCCCCGTCGGCCCTCGTCCTTGTTATGATTCGGATGTGGTATATATATTCTCTTTTAAAACTAGTTGCATTTCGTGTTTATGACAAATTATGCCCATCAAGTTGACATAGAAATTTTTTCTAGGAGGTATGTGAACCGGAAATTCCAACCGACCCTATTGTCGAGAGGTTAAATTTAGTTGAAAGAGAAAACGAGTACTTGAAAGAAAAATTGAAAACAATTGAGGGGGAGAAGATGGAATTGGAGTTGCATGTCGCCGATGTCGTCGATGAGCACAAGATCAAGATGGAGAAAATGCGCTTGAAGATTAGAAAGATTAGAAAATATGCCATCGATAGTGAGGCTTGGTATCATTATGCTGTTGGATCCATTGTTACCTTAGTTGCGATCTTGATCGCATTTGTTGTTGCATTTAAATGCTTTAGCTAGAGAGTTATTTGTTTGTTGCATTTAAGTGTTGTATGAACTTTATGTATGAACTTGTATTAATTTGGTCTATTCGGTGTTGTGTAATGAAGATGAGCCGGCAATGGATGTACGATGACCGATGCTCTCCCCAGTTCGTTGAGGGCGTGCATACTTTTCTTATTGCGGCTGAGGCAAACAAGCGGGCGGATGGTTTTATGCCTTGTCCATGTGCTGGCTGTAAGAATGGTCACAATTACTCTACGTTAAGAACCATTCACGTCCACCTGTTTGAGTCCGGTTTCATGCCCCATTATAATGTTTGGACCAAGCACGGACAAAGAGGGGTTATGATGGAAGACAATGAAGAAGAAGAGGACAACGACAGCTATCCTGGCTATTTTTACTGCTGGTAGTCTAGGGTAGTTCACCCTGAGCGATATTGGCCACAGACTGGATCGCCTAACCCTTCGCTGCCTCATGGGCCAAGGATCATATGGGTCCAGTAGCAGTCACATAGGAAAAAAAGTTGTGTGGTAACTAAACTTTACACCGAACAGTAAAATCCAACAGTGAAAAATCACTGGGCGTGCCAATCGGATGGCCAACATGTGTGCGCACGGGAGAGGCCTCAGATGGGCGGGTTGCCCAGCATGATTTATATGTTCAATGTGGTTCAGATTTTGAATAAGCTCTCACATAGTTCGTTGCTATAGCTTGAATGGCAAAAGCAGAACGAGGTAGAGGAGTCACAACCACCCATTTTACGAGAGTTAGTTTGTCTCTTGGTGCTTGAGCAGCCTATTATCCCGTTGCATACAAATTCATGAGAAGTCAATGGTTTTTCTCCTGCACCTCGCTAGACAGCGCCACCTAATAAGCTATGTTTGGATATTGTTGAAGGTTACCACATATTCAATAAAGTTTGTTATTGTAACAAAAGTTTAAGTAAATTGTCGCCGAAGTTGTTATAAGATGCACAATGAAGTTGGAGCACGGTATCCACATAGGATATTTCAGCAAAAAAGAGAGATCCACATAGGATGATACCCGCCGAATACATTATATTATCTTTTTATTTATTTTTTCAAAAAACAGATGTGCACGTAGACAAGAACGCACTTTACCCCTTGATGTGAAACATGCACATACATACCATATTATTCATATAAGCATCTCCAAGAAACTAAGGTCTTAGGTAAACCACCACAAACACATCACGACACATCGCCTACCACTAAGGAAAAAAAAGAAAGAAATACTTTTTTGCTGCAAAAAGATTTTAGCTCCCTTCAGAGAAGTATATAGTCTCAAGATCCTGGCAGCGAGGGGAGTCAAAAAAGGCATGTGGCACGAGGCTCTCATGAAATACGAGGAATCTGGGATCTACTACACTACCGAATTTGAAATCTCCGCGAATCATCCTCTTATCTTTGAGATGGTACATCCTGGCCATGTCACATTTAGGACATCCGATGAGGATGGCACCGTTCCCAAGAGAGATGACCTTGCTCACCGATACTTCATCGCGTTTGGAAAGTACGGGCATCGGCACATGGACTCGATGGAGCAATGTCCAGGTCTCCGCCTTGTGGTCTTGTAGGCCCCATATGTCCAGGGATGTCAAGCATTCTGACATAGCCGCGACACAGAGCTCCCCATCGAGCTCAAATAAGGATGTCCTCACGGTATTGTCTGGCGAGGGTTGGGACATGAGCCGGAATGTCTCAGAAGCCGTGTCGAATGCTAGCATCTTTCTGGTGTGGTTGGCTTGAGGGTGCTTAGAGAGCCAATGTAGGTTTCCACGATGAGCCACTGGAACCTCGTAGTATGGTAATCTACCGGATGGGTCGGAAGGAGCTGGCCCCAGTTGACGTGGTAGGATGGCACCGGCCGAGAGGATGTAGTAGCGACGCCTCGTCTTAGGTTTGAAGTTAGAATTAGTAAATTCTTCCTTGCCTTTCTGAATGGCATGGCATAAAAGGCGATACTCGCCCGAAGAAGTGTGGAAGTAGAAGCCGCACTCGAAGACCGAGCAGTAGGATTGCCGACCCAACTCAGGCAGGTTGGTCCACTGCCTGGTGGCCGGGTTGCAGATGATGAAGAGGGTCCAACTTTGTTTTAGCACAAGCAGACCATCGAGAGAATACAAGACATTCTCAATGTTGCCGGAGGGGTCATGGTCGCAAAGGAAGCGTTATGTCTGCTCCTGTGTCGGCTCGAGAGACATGGCTTGCACTGCCGGGTATTGGTCGCTGATGAATTGGACGACCATCTCGCGGGGGCGGCTGGCAGCGTGGGCGACGAGGAAGGAACGGTCGGTGGTGACACGATGCCAGTCCTTGCAGACGGCGCGACAACGGAGCACCGACACCGATGGGAGGCGGACGAGGATGTGCACCAGAGCGTCGTCGCTTAGAGCGTGGATACCTCCACCTGAGGTCTCCATCGATTCGATCGGTAGCGCAGCCTCCAACTTGAGGCCACAAAGCAGCGTTGGCGCAGTAGTTGAAGCAGAGGAAGACTCACCGCCTTGCCTTCCCTTATTTCATCATGTATATATACACAGCATGATCGGATCAGATCCCGGAGTCAGAATCGGAGTTCCACCGTGCGAGAAAAAACTGGAAGGGAAAGTAGGACGTCCGATTTTCTGTCCAAACATTGGACCGAATCGTAATAGAGGGGATGAAGCTGCCGCAATGTCCTCCTCCTTGCCCCCATACTCTCTCGCCGGATTGAAACTCCTGCCGTTGGCCATTTCTCTCGCCGGACGCGGCAGCTCGAGCGCTCAGCCAGGCATGGATCCCGGGTGGCCGCAGCGGCTGACCAGCTCGAGAGCTCCGGCGCGGACCTCGAGGAGGTAGATCCTGGCTGGGCGCAGCTGCTTCGTTTGGCTCGAGCGCGGCAGCTCGTAAATGGAGGCGACTGGCTCTACCGGCTCGACGTTGCTTTCTTAGGCGGAGGCTGAAGATCTGGACGCTGTAGCCTCGCAGTGGAGTGCTCGCAAGAGAACTACTGGGGACGATCTGCAGTTCGCTGATTCAGCTCTACATCCACACGAGACGCGACACAGCCAAAGGTAAATTATTTTCTTGCTTTTTTTGCGGGGAATTATTTTCTTGCTTTGTTGCTCTCGTCGCACCAACTATGTGATGAGGTCACAGTACTTGACTCGATCTATACCCCGGGTGCCACGGACACTCGGCAAAGGACCAAATACCGCCGGCAAAGCCGTTGCCAAGAGTTGCCCGAGCCCGCCCCCGCCGCAGACCGTAAGCCTCTCCCTCTCCTCTCCCCTGCCCTCCTCTCTCTCCCTCTCCCTCTCTGCTAGCTAGGGCAAATTTCATAGAGCGCTACTGTGATGTTGTTCATATGAACCCTAGGTATTTTTTTAGCATTTAGGAAAAAAGATTAGCAAACTTTTTTAGGAAATTAACTAGGGCAAATTTTGATGAAAATACCTAAACAGTAATTCTATTTAGCTTTAAATTAACGAAGGATATATAAATTATAGTAGCATTTAGCTTTAAATTAATAGAGGCTATAAACAAAAAACAGTAGCATTTAGCTATAAAAAGTTATTTGGACTATGGACCTGAATCTGGTCCAAATTTCATTGAAATGAAATTTGAATTATTTGGACTATGGACCTGAATATTTTTGAAGAAATTGGGTGCAGGTACTAAGGTCTTGCTGTAGAAATTTTGGTGAGGTCAGAAGGGTTAGAGAAAATGGAGTTCCTTTGCAATTTCTAATAAGGTCTTGTTGGAATATTTGCCCTAAAACAATTTGGATGAAAAGAAAATAATGTGTGTGTGTGTATGTGTGTGTGTGAGAGAGAGAGAGAGAGGAATAGCTAGAACAGAATTTGGGTTGTGTCCTAGGCAGAGAAGTGTTTAGTGAGGTCATTTTGCAAAGGTTTTGGGGTTTTGAAAAGACCACTTTTTTTCAAGGAAAATAATTTAGGCAAGTTTTATTTTAAAGTTGATCCCTTCCAAGACTTTTAGCTTTAGACAAAAAACAAAATTATTTAGCTATAAATAAAAAACAGTAGCTATGGCATTTAGCTATAAACAGAAAACAGAATTGTTTTTCTTTTCAAAAACTCGGTTAAAGTAATTGTTGCTATGTAAACGAAAAATAATATTGATGTTATATGATATATGTCATTGATGTTCATTTGCATATTCCATTATTGTTGATTATATCTTTTCACTTAAGTGGTCATGTTATATGCAAATTCCTCAATAGTGTTTGCTCATGTTATATGCAACATTGACGTGGTTCGGTTGTGCCCAAGTGGCTTTTTGTTGTTTCCAGGGAATGAAGCCGAGTGGCCTATGTTTTGCCGGAATGATGATTCATTTCCGTTCCGGCAAATTTCAGGTGCTCGATTTGTCCACTTTTTAGCAAAGGTCATCCCGAAATTTTTCATGAATTTCGGCATGACTTGTGCTACAAACTAGGACATATCGAGTGCCCGGAATTTGCCGCACCAGGAAGGTGGGTAAAGGAACCCTACTCCGATATTGTAAAGGATAATCCGACAATTACGGAAGAGCGGTATGAAATATTCAAGTCGGCTTGCGATGCCGAAGCTGCCAGAGAAAAGTCGAAGTACATGAAGGGGCTTCAAGAGAGGAACATGGGGTGCCACCACCTTGGAAGTCGTGGTTACGCGGGGAATGCTTTGGGTGTACCAAACGTCACAACGTAACTGGGTGGCTATAAAGGTGCACTACGGGTATCTCTGAAAGTGTCTGTTCGGTTGGCACGAATCGAGACTGCGACTTGTCACTCCATGTAATGGAGAGGTATCTCTGGGCCCACTCGGTAGGACATCATCATAATGTTCACAATGTGACCAAGGAGTTGATCACGGGATAATGTGTTGCGGAACGAGTAAAGAAACTTGCCAGTAACGAGATTGAACAAGGTATCGGGATACCGACGATCGAATCTCGGGCAAGTATCATACCGGTAGACAAAGGGAATTGTATACGGGATTGACTGAATCCTTGACATCGTGGTTCATCCGATGAGATCATCGTGAAACATGTGGGAGCCAACATGGGTATCCAGATCCCGCTGTTGGTTATTGACCAGAGAGATTTGCTGATCTCTGGTGAAGAGTGGGCTAATGTTTCGTGTCTAGGTCAGTGGATTAAGAGGGTTCCGACGGTGGTCTTGGCTTGGGCTAGGGAGGAGAGGTGCGAGCTACTGGTGGTGAGCCATGCGGTGGAGCTCGAGTCAATTCACGGGCTAGGGGCTGCTATGTGATGACCCACAAGTGTAGGGAATCTATCGTAGTCCTTTCGATAAGTAAGAGTGTCGAACCCAACGAGGAGGAGAAGGAAATGATAGGCAGTTTTCAGTAAGGTATTCTCTGCAAGCACTGAAATTATCGATAACAGATAGTTTTGTGATAAGGTAATTGGTAACGAGCAACATGTAACAAAAGTAAATAAGGTGCAGCAAGGTGGCCCAATCCTTTTTGTTGCAATGGACAAGCCTGGACAAATTCTTATATAGAGGAAAACGCTCCCGAGGACACATGGGAATTATCGTCAAGCTAGTTTTCATCACGCTCATATGATTCGCGTTCGGTACTTTGATAATTTGATATGTGGGTGGACCGGTGCTTGGGTGCTGCCCTTACTTGGACAAGCATCCCACTTATGATTAACTCCTATTGCAAGCATCCGCAACTACAAAATAAGTATTAAGGTAAACCTAACCATAGCATGAAACATATGGATCAAAATCAGCCCTTACGAAGCAACGCCTAAACTGGGGTTTAAGCTTCTGTCACTCTAGCAACCCATCATCTACTTATTACTTCCCAATGCCTTCCCCTAGGCCCAAACAATGATGAAGTGTCATGTAGTCGACGTTCACATGACACCACTAGAGGAGAGACAACATGCATCTCATCAAAATATCGAACGAATACCAAATTCACATGACTACTAATAGCAAGACTTCTCCCATGTCCTCAGGAACAAACGTAACTACTCACAAATAATATTCATGTTCATAATCAGAGGGGTATTAATATGCATTAAGGATCTGAACATATAATCTTCCACCGAATAAACCAACTAGCATCAACTAAAGGAGTATTTAACACTACTAGCAACCTACAGGTACCAATCTGAGGCTTTGGGACAAAGATTGGATACAAGAGATGAACTAGGATTTGAGAGGAGATGGTGCTGGTGAAGATGTTGATCGAGACTGACCCCCTCCCGATGAGAGGATCGTTGGTGATGACGATGGCGATGATTTCCCCCTCCCGGAGGGATGTTTCCCCGGCAGAACAGCTCCGCCGGAGCCCTAGATTGGTTCTGCCAAGGTTCCGCCTCGTGGCGGCGGAGTTTTGTCCCGCAAGCTTGCTTATGATTTTTTCCAGGGTAAAAGACTTCATATAGCAGAAGATGGACACCGGAGGCCTGCCGGGGGCCCACGATGCAGGGGGCGCGCCCCCACCCTCGTGGCCAGGGTGTGGGCCACCTCTGGTATTTTCTTCCCTCAGTATTTTTTATCAATTCCAAAAATGACTTCCATGGGGTTTCAGGACTTTTGGAGTTAGGCAGAATAGGTCTCTAATATTTGCTCCTTTTCCAGCCCAGAATTCCAGCTGCCGGCATTCTCCCTCTTCATGTAAACCTTGTAAAATAAGAGAGAAAAGGCATAAGTATTGTGACATAATGTGTAATAACAACCCATAATGCAATAAATATCAATATCAAAGCATGATGCAAAATGGACGTATTACTATGGCGGGGCTCGATGCATGTGTGAAGACGAGGGAGGGAATGGAGGAGGTGCGAGGAGAAGAGGTCATGCAGGGGGGCTTTTGTAGGATCGCTGGGGGTGCTGGGGCCATGGCACCGCCGCACTTCACGCTGGAGGTTGCCAGAGCCGCCAGCCTACTCGTTGCTTTGGCTGCGGCTCGAGTGGTCACATGAGGAGTCGGCGAAGCAGCCAAGATTCTCTGCACCGGCCTAGCGCGTCGCAACAAGTCTAGGTGCACGGGCGCATAGTGGTCATGGCCGCGACCGCGTTTAGGGGAGGGGGCCTAGCCATGGCTGGATGCTGGGAGGGGCTCGGATGCATGGTGCTGCGTGTGGCAAGGGCGTCGGGGACGCGCGGCTGGGTGTCAGTCGCGTGGCCAGGGGCCGGGTGTTGCACAGAGTGTGCGCTCTGGCATGCCACCTCTGGTCACCAAGGCAGTTGTGTCCTGATGTTTTTGGGCGTATCTGGCTTTGTCTAGTAGCTAGGGGTGGTATACTGGGAGCATGTGTGGCTGCAGGTGGGTCCAGGATGACGTGTGTTGCCAACTAGACCTTCTAGAAGTTCCTGGGTAGAAGGTGTTTATTGTGTGCAAAATGAAAACTACTAAAGGTTTGGTTGTGAGCTTTGGGGTAGTTGGTCTAGGTACTAAGGTGAGTCTAAATGCAAAGTTTCAGTGCAATAACATCCTTCTAGCTAGTACTAGCTATACAAAGTGAAAGAAGGGCCAGAAAGTAAAAAGAGGAGGAGGGGCTCAAATGCAAAAGTTTCTGGAAGGGCTAGGGACTTATCTAAAGTGTATTTAACCCAAAGGATTTATGAGAATTATCTAGGGATTTTTAGAAATCTAGAGATGTTAGTTGCTTCATAATCCAAATGCCCTAGGGCACATATTCTTTATAAAAATAACATACTTTTGGGTTTGAGTTATGAGCAAAAGTTAAGATGCTAGGAAGAGAAGAGTAGCTAGTAAGGGTGGATTTTAGTTTGTTTCATGTTTGTTCAGTTCAGAGGAGTTGATCAAAGAAAGCCAGAGCAGAAAGCAGAGAATCCAACAAAAGAAGAAGTAGAAGAAGAAGAAGAAGAAAAAGAAGAAGAAGAAAAAGAAAAATGGGCCAAAAATCAGGGTGTTACAACCTTCTTCAATGGAGAGGTTTCCTCGGTAAATTTAGAGATTGGATTGCAACTGTCTTGTGTTCCTCATCTTTGAGGATCCTTTTAAATGGAGTGGCTGGCGTTCTCATCAAGTATGGTCGTGGGCTACGACAAGGGGACCCCATCCCCCTCTCTTCTATTCGTCATTGCTATTGACCCATTGCAACGAATCCTTAGGTGGCGACGAGACATGGGTTCATGCATAATATGAATCTGCAAATAAACTGATGTGCTCGACGGGCTTTGGAAGATTGCCTCGTGGATCGCTTTCCTCCTAACCCACCAGATCGCGCATAATGTTACTGCCAGTCGGACCTAGAAATCTTTTAGAAGGTTCCAAAAACTTGAAAACCACACTTCCTATACGTAAATGGGTCGGTCTGTTCGTTCATGGCGGGGAGCGCCAAGTACGGCTAAGATTTTAACCGGCGCGTGAAGCGCCAAATAGTAAATCCTGGTGTCGAGGGGGTAGGGTGGCATGAGAGCTGTTCCTCGCTTAGTGCGAGTCAACGCGGTACTCTTACCACAAGGAGTTCCTTTAATGAGTCAGCCTAGTCAATCAACTTTCTTCCAATTATTCTTTCAGTTTTCCATCCTGCTTTGCTATTTCTGGTTTTTATCTCATTTGTTTTTTAGTTTTTCTGCATATCTTCGTTGATTTCCTTCCTTTTTCTTTTTCTTTCTTTCTTCGGTTTCCACGTGTTTTCTTCAAAAAAAATTGCATGCCTTTCTTCATCATTTTTATTGGTTTTTTGTGTGTGTTTCTTCAGCAAGGTTTTTCAACACATGTCTATGTTTTTTAATATACATTGTACATTTTTAGTGTACGCGTGGAACATTTTTCTGATACACATTAAACAATATTCAAAAGCACCATGTACATTTTTGACAAATACATGCTTTGAAGAAAAAAATTCAATACATGTTGAGCATTTTCCAAATACACGTAAACATTTTTTAATGGCAATAAACATTTTATGAAACTGCGTGGACATTTTTTTAGGGAAAAGCTTCATATCAATCGGCCGATTTCAAGCATGCATCCGCCACGCGCTGCATCGTGAGATGACGCTGATCACCGTTTTATGTTGGGCGTGTTTTTACACGGGTCTATTACATTTTCGCTTGCAATTTTGCTCGGCCTTCTCGTGCGCACGACAGGTGCCCCGTGGGCCTTCAACCTTGCATGCCGCTTCCTTCCTGAAACAACGTCCAGGTTCGGTCGTTCTCCACACATCTCTCGTTCATCCAAACGAGGCGCTAGCAGCTGCACCGCCACTGCCGCCATCGCTGTCTCCGGTCGTCTCTACCACCGCCCATCCCTCTTTGCTCCTCCTCTCCTCTATCAACAACGTCCGTTATTAACATACTCTTCCATCAGATTGGTTTTTTGGTTGCATTTGCTAGAGCATGCATTTTTATATGGTATCAGAGTTAAGAGGTCTTGAGTTCAAGACCGGCTCACACAATGAAATTGTAGCCTACTTTTGGTCCATGTTTAGATCTGAGGGAGGCACACATAAGGGGCAGTGTTGACATATAAATATATTGCTTAGTCTCTTCCGTCAAATTGGTCTTTTTGGTTGCATTGGTTCGAGAATGCACTTCTACATGGAGTGGTCTAGTCAATGCAACCAAAAGACTTATCTGATGGAAGAGTATGTCAATACTCCCCCTCACGTGTGGCTCCCTCAGGCCTAAACGTGGACCGAAAGTGGGCTGCAATTTAATTGCAGCCAGCCAGGTATTGAATTCAAGACCTCTTGACTCCAATACCATGTAGAAGTGCATACTCTAACCAATGCAGCCAAAAAACTGATCTGATGGAAGTGACTAAGCAATACATTTATACATCAACACTCGCCCCTGCTGCTACCGGATGACGACGAAGACGACCTCCACTCGTCGCTGCCATCCACAGTGCAAGCATCGCCTCAAGTGGAGGCCGCCGGTCTAACGAAAAACTTACAGAAGTCGATGGTGGGCAGTGCAGGTAAGAATTTGGATTGCAGCATCCTCGCTAATTTTTTCTGAAACATCACATGTGTTGCATAAGTTCTTTCCGCAACAATACATGTGTTCCAAAAAAGCGAAGATGGCAAAAAGAAATTCTGCAACACCACTTCTGTTGCAAGAAAAATCTACAACAAGACTATTGCAAAAATAATTCTACAACAAGACCCGTGTTGCAAAAAAATATCCGTGACACAACCAATGTTGTAAATGTTTCTACAACAAGATCTCTATTGCAAAGTGGAGAAATACGTTCACCCGTTAGATTGCGTCAGATTCGATGGCTCGCGAGGCGGTGGATCTTTTTAAAAGATCCACCGGCCGACACGTAGCAGCCCTTTTTTTACAA
The DNA here is from genome assembly GCF_056163025.1 of Triticum urartu. NCBI lineage: Eukaryota > Viridiplantae > Streptophyta > Magnoliopsida > Poales > Poaceae > Triticum > Triticum urartu. The sequence goes on along the minus strand of NC_141877.1, from coordinate 23,707,093 downwards.
TGTCTAAATACTTTTGCTTTCAAAATGTTAGAAACATTTTTTTGAAACATGTGAATAATTATTTAAAATGGAATGTGCATTTTTTGATTGGCACGAAACTTTTCTTTACACTATACAAAACTTTTCTTAAAATTTTGTAAATATTTTTTAAAATGTGATATGTTTTAAAACATGTGGACATTTTTTGAATAGTATGAAATATAATTTTGAATTAGGAAAATATTTAAACGGTTCTTCAAATGACACAAACATTTTTTGAAAGTGTGGATATGTTTTGAATGTGACAAACATTTTTTCCTAATGCTACCAATATTATTTTAAAGTTGCCTAAACATTTATTAAACACAGCACGTACATTTTCTTTTGAAAGCGCTTTGATTTTTTTGTTTAGATACTATAATATTGTTTCATTTCAGAAATTTAAATAAAAGTAATAAAACAAGAAAATAAAGAAAAAAGGAAAGAAAAAACCAGCGTTTCTCCCCACGCCGGGCCAGCCTAATAAGGCGCTGCTGGAAGCGAGTGCTCACACTGCGAGGGAGGTATAGCCGCCCCCGGTCCAGCCAGGAGTCTACGGGAAAAACGATCAACATCACCTTGTATAGCGCTACAATTTGACGTGAATTGGCTCAGATTTTTTTGAGGGAATGTCATCATGGCGCACTTTATTTCAAGGTGAATAATTATTCATCTTTCATTACACCCGGGACAATAAAGCTACGGGGATTACCCTCCCAAAACACAAAAGAATTAGAAGTAAAAGCATGCCAAGCTAATGTGTGCGCCACCATGTTCACTTCCTGTTGCAATGTTGCACAGAGATATTCCCAATTCTAGATGCAATCTAAAAACAATCTACTGTATAGCCGAGTATGGACTCCACACCTGAATGACCCCCATTAAAAGCTTGTACAAGTTCTAGAGAATCTATTTCAACTATTATTGGAACACAACCCAACTTTTCCATCATGTACTGCCCTTCTGAAGCGTTGTTGCCTCTGCTGTTGCTGCATCAAAAATCGATCTAGAGGCCAGTAAGCTCCTGCAATAGCTTCACCAACTGCATTACGTAGCACTGCACCTGCTCCATCTGTTCCATTTTCAATAAAAGATGCATCGATGTTCAGTTTATATGAAATTATTGGTGGTCTATGGTCTGCACCATGTTACATTGTTACGATACTAGATGACCCGTTGCGCCCATGGCGCAAAGACCGAGCGCAAGCCATGTATTGGAGGAGTGTGCATTGAAGTATGTAGATACAGATCGAAACATATATAAAAGCCTTTTCAGTTGGCATACATCTGGACTTATTCGAGCAAATATTCTTGATAAGACATCTTTACACTAAGAATTTTAAAAAGTAGAGCTTGCATATTTGCAATGAGCAGAGAACATGCAGTAGACAAAGGAAGATTTTTTTAAAGTATTGTTGTTGTCAAAGCACAGCTCATGACACTACATGCAACAAGCAAGTGATACTGATAGACAATTATGCAGAGGCCCTTGGACGTGCACTTGAAGGCAAAAGCATATATTGGTTCAGAAGCACACCAGGCAACAGTCTAAGCAGCAAATGACCGACAATTAAACACATAGGATGGTCTTAGGTGATTACATCAGATTTAAAAGCATGATAAACATAGAAGTCTTGGTAGGCATGTATACTAATGCTAAGTTATATAATAAGGGGCTCTTGCAACTTGATTATATTGAGTAGACGATTAGGTGCAGTCCCTTGGAAGTGCATTTGAAGACGAAAGCATATGCTTGACGTTCCTCCATGTGCGCCTGATGGAAGAAGTCTCTCTAGCCTCTAGTGATGGTGGCCCTTTTGTCAACACCCTTGATAAAGCGGGTTGTGATAGCGGTAGTTCCGTCTCCAGTAATGATTGGCACCATGGTCAGCATCCATGTGTGAGAAAAGCGAGCCCTTAGAAACAGAAACCCTAAAGTGCTGAAAATGATAGTAAAGGTTAGTTAGTATATCATTTTATACGATGTCATTGTATGAAATAGAACAAAGTAATTGCAAAGGATTACCATCCTTTTGCCATCTGTAGCAAATGTTTCCATCATGTGGCACACATAGTACTGATTAGGTGTGGTGGTGTTATGGATGAGCTTTCGCAGCCTACGAACATTATGGTTGTAGAGCTTAACTCTGTTGCCCCCACACAACGTGCCGACTAAACTCATCTAGGTAGTGGATGCCAGGATTACCTATGTTAAATTATACAAAGTTATACCATTTTGTAGTTGTGATGAGAGTAGTTGGAATGAGAAGAGTAATGTAGCTCTTACTGCGGAGAATATACTTTCCTGGCTTTAGATTGATTTTCTTTCCTTTGAATTTTTGCATTGAGCTTGCTTTGCGTGGGTGATGAATATACTCAAATGGTTTATTGTGCTTGCGACATAGCGGTTCGTCTGTAATGAATAAATAAGATCATGCTAAGATAAAATGATGTTTATGATTTGAAACTTGTCAATAGTCATCATAAATATGTTTTTGAGCATTACTCTTGGTAATTTGGCCGCCGCCGATATCGCTGGTTGTGTCTGCCTCCTCTTGTTTAACTGCTGACATCTGGAAAAAAGTAGTAGAATCATTAAGCTGACCTATCTGCATGTGATTTCAGCTGGCATGTTTAACAGTTATGCATGCCTTTGAATATAGTGAGACCGAGTTATTACTAGACATAATTTCACAGGCTATTACTATGAAATTGCAAGTGTATCAGAAAATGAATAATCTGTTGTTGCTGCATAAATATAGGAGCTGCATGATTTCTTATTCTCCACCAACCGCGTTGTTAATGTGCCACATGCTTCTGTGGGGTCCTCACACCGCCCTCCCTTTCTCTTATCTCCAGCCGAGAGACACTGTGACGCTCCCGATTTGACCGTACACTAATCATACACGCAACGTGTACGATCAAGATCAGGGACTCACGGGAAGATATCACAACACAACTCTACAAATAAAATAAGTCATACAAGCATCATATTACAAGCCAGGGGCCTCGAGGGCTCGAATACAAGAGCTCGATCATAGACGAGTCAGCGGAAGCAACAATATCTGAGTACAGACATAAGTTAAACAAGTTTGCCTTAAGAAGGCTAGCACAAACTGGGATACAGATCGAAAGAGGCGCAGGCCTCCTGCCTGAGATCCTCCTAAACTACTCCTGGTCGTCGTCAGCGGACAACACGTAGTAGTAGGCACCTCCGATGTAGTAGGAGTCGTCATCGACGGTGGCGTCTGGATCCTGGGCTCCAACATCTGGTTGCGACAACCAGGTAGAAGGGATAGGGGGAAATGAGAGAGAAAAGCAACCGTGAGTACTCATCCAAAGTACTCGCAAGCATGGAGCTACACTACATATGCATGGGTAAATGTGTATAGGGCCATATCAGTGGACTGAACTGCAGAATGCTAGAATAAAAGGGGGATAGCTAATCCTGTCGAAGACTACGCTTCTGGTAACCTCCATCTTGCAACATGTAGAAGAGAGTAGACTGAAGTCCTCCAAGTAGCATCGCATAGCATAATCCTAACCGATGATCCTCCCCTCGTCGCCCTGTGAGAGAGCGATCACCGGTTGTATCTGGCACTTGGAAGGGTGTGTTTTATTAAGTATCCGGTTCTAGTTGTCATAAGGTCAAGGTACAACTCCGGGTCGTCCTTTTACCGAGGGACACGGCTATTCGAATAGATAAACTTCCCTGCAGGGGTGCACCACATATCCCAACACGCTCGATCCCATTTGGCCGGACACACTTTCCTGGGTCATGCCCGGCCTCGGAAGATCAACACATCGCAGCCCTACCTAGGCACAACAGAGAGGTCAGCACGCCGGTCTAAATCCTATGGCGCAGGGGTCTGGGCCCATCGCCCTTTGCACACCTGCACGTTGCGAACGCGGCCGGAGAGCAGACCTAGCAACCTCCATTACAAAGGAAGTTGCGTTACGCGGTCCAACCCGGCGCGCGCCGCTCAGTCGCTGACGTCACGAAGGCTTCGGCTGATACCACGACGTCGAGATACCCATAACTACTCCCGCGTAGATGGTTAGTGCGTATAGACAAAATGGCCAGATTCAAATCAAATACCCAGATCTCGTTAAGCGTGTTAAGTATCCGCGAACCCCGACCAGGGCCAGGCCACCTCTTTCCTAGGTGGTCTCAACCTGCCCTGTCACTCCGCCACAAAGTAACAGTCGGGGGCCGTCGGGAACCTAGGCCCACCTCTACCGGGATGGAGCCACCTGCCCCTTCAGCCCCCATCTCCGAACAATATCATAAGTAATGTAACTGTGTAAAGTATATAGTATATGCCCGTGATCACCTCCCGAAGTGATCACGGCCCAGTAGTATAGCATGGCAGGCGGACAAGAGTGTAGGGCCACTGATGGAACACTAGCATCCTATACTAAGCAGTAGGATAGCAGGTAATGGTAACAACAGTAGTAGCAAGGACAGGCTATGCATCAGGATAGGAATAACGGAAAGCAGTAACATGCTACACTACTCTAATGCAAGCAGTATAGAGAAGAGTAGGCGATATCTGGTGATCAAAGGGGGGCTTGCCTGGTTGCTCAGACAAGAAGGAGGGGTCGTCAACAACATAATCGATCGGGGCACCAACAGCGGTCTCGGGGTCTACCGAAAAAAGTAACTGAGGGGAACACAATAAACAACAGAGCAATCAAAGCATCATAAAGCGTAACATGGCAATACGCGGTGCTAGGGTGACCTAACGCGGTAGTAAGTGATACTGGTGAAGGGGGAAAACATCCGGGAAAGTATCCCCGGTGTTTCGTGTTTTTGGACCGGTGAACCGAAGGGGGGAAGTTGCGTGTTCGATAGGTTAGGGTGGTGTGGCGGGCGAACGGGTTGCGTATCCGAAATCGTCTCGTCGTTCTGAACAACTTTCATGTATAAATTATTTTCATCCGAGCTACAGATTATTTTATATTAATTTTTAAAGTTTTAGTTCATTTTCTAGAAATTACTCGGATTTAATTTAATTCGAAATTATAACAGTAATTATTTTTGCCTCCTAGTGTTACTCTAGCCTATGAGTATGCCAGTGGGGCCAGTGGGGTGGGTTGACCTAGTCAAAGATTGAATAGTCAAAGAATGAATAGTGTAGGCTGGTCCCATATGCCATTATCTTAAATGTTAATAAAACAACTCACTAATTTAATCAAGGGGGAGTCCCACATGTCATCTACTAGTAGATAACCTAACTCCTAATTAATCCTAAACTAATTGGACATAGCTGGAAATTAGTCACGGCCGGCCACACACACAGAATAGACATACGCACACACACGGAACACATAGCTAGGGGTTACTTCTGTTCCCTGTTAACACAAGAAAGCATTTTGCAATTTTTATAAAATTTAATCTAGGCATCGAAAGGATTTGGTCCAGTGAGATAAAATGGAGTTGGTCATGTGTACTTTCTACTCATATTATTTTTACTCATGTTAGCACTTGATGAGTTGTTGTTTAGGGGCTGTCCAGAGAGCTAAACAGCATAGCAGCGCAAAAGCTAGCTACTGCTACAGTAACTGAATGTTACTGTAGCAGAGCAGCATCATAGTAGCAACCAGCGGCGGCAGTAGTAGTAAGCAGCAGCAGATTCAGCAGAGCAGCAGCGGTGCGTGAGCAGCAAGCACGCAGCAGCAGAGAAGGCACGGGGCTAGGCGAAGGCACGCAACGGCAGCGGCCGCAAGCAGCGTGCGGGCCGGTGGGCGCGTGGCCGCGGTGCTATGCGACCATGGCGCGCGGGCGCGAGGCAAGGGAGCGGCTGGACGACAGCAGGCGGGGCGGGCGTTCATGGGTGCCGCAGGGGCGCGGACGGATGCGGCAAGGGCTCGGGGGAGCGTGGCCAGGAGCGCGGAGTGCGAAGCTCCGGACGTGACGGCCTAGCACGGGTGGGGACTCCTACGGCGAGGGATTCGAAGGGGAAAGGCGGGGAATCGGCAGAGGGGCTCACCGCGGAGGCACACGGAGGCCCAGGGAGTGACTAGGAGCAGCAGGGGATGCTCAAATCGAGGAAGATTGCCGGCGACTGGAGGTTGAAGACGATCCCGATCCGGTCGAAGCAGAGGCGCCTAACTCCAACGGGTGGCACCAGAAGACGAGGAGGGCGATGGCGAAGCTTGTGAACACGTCGGCGAGGCGAAGGGGGCTCGGTGGCCACGTGGACGTGCTCGACAAGGCCCAGGGAGGGCGTTGGCCATGGCCACGGTGGAGCGACGGCAGTGGCAGCTTTCGATGGATCTGGAGGAGGGGGAAGGGAGAGGAGTGGGGGGGGGGGGCGAGTGGAGCAGAGTAGGCAAGTGGGAGGCGAGGGGGCCGAGGCGTCGGAGAGCTGGCGGCCTTATCCTCCTCCCAGCGTCGCCGGCGAGGCGGTCGGGTGGGAGCGCGTCCAGGCGCTCAGTCGGAGGAGCAGTGAGAGGAGGGGATCGACCGCGGGTGTGGGGGGTGGGCTGGGCCGGCTCTAGTGGCTTGGGTCCAGTGAACACGGGGCTTGTTTACCTTTTAAAAAAATCCTTTTACCTTTTGTTTATTTTTCTTTTACTGTCTATTAGTTTCCTATTTTGTTTACTAATTATTTTATTTTTATAAGATATAAAAATAGTACCTAAACTAGCATTACCAAATATACCACTGCCAATATTATTTTGGCATTTAATTAAAATAGTTTGTAACCTTATAACTTGAAAAGGTATTTAATTAATTGTTCAAGTTGCTGTTTTACTTAATTTAGAGCATTTAAATATTTTATAAAAATGTGGTTTCTCCACCATTACTACTTACGATTTATTTGACACAACCCGAACATTTTAGTTTTAGTTTCTGAAAACTCTTGTTGTTTGCCTTCAATTCAATTTTGAAGTTGGATCGGTTTCGAACTAACGCGAGGTTAGCAACAGTAATCGTGTGACGTGGCACCATTAACGTGCGATTACTGTAGCCTAATTATCCAGGCGTCACAGACACATAGCCACATATTCCTCCAAGCCCCTCCTCCCTTCCTCTGTTCCTCTCTCCCTGATCTGTTGCCTCCCCCAAGCCCCTCCTACCTCCCCGATCTGCTACCTCTGTCAAGCGATGCAGCCAAATCGATGGCCTCCATGCGCATCCCAAGAGAAAGTGAGGTAGAGGGAGCGGCCCATGGCTGGATTAGGCAGCTGCAAAGCTAAGTGGCTCTGCTGCGAGCCTGAGACGGCGGAGGTGAGAGTATGAACGCCGGCTGACGACGGGATACTGTGGGCATCGTCGGCCGGGGCTACAATGGAGCCCGGCACCACGGCGCCCGGAGCTGCAATGGAGCTCTGCCGGGGTCGGCGCCCGAGCTGCAATGGAGCTCCGTTGGAGCTGCCATGAAGAGTGGGTGCTACTGCCGGCGGTGTGGCAAGTCGAGGACGGCGACGCTCACCACCGGTGCTGCAATGAAGTGGGCGTTGCTGCCGGCGGCATTGCAATAGAGCAGGTGCTGCTGCGGGCGGCGCAACAAGTCAAAGATGGCAGGGCAGTAAGTCGAGGACGGCGACGCTCGCCACCAGTGATGCAATGAAGCGAGCGCTGCTGCCAATGGCGCGACAAGTCGAGGACGGCTGCGCTTTAATGAAGCGTCGATGGAGCCACCGACGTCGGGCTGCTGCATGGCGAGGGATGCAATACTATGGCGGCCTCGGGCCTCGATGATGTTGTGTTTGTCTGGGTCACAACATCGCCGCTGCTGCCAAATTACCAACAGTAATACTCAAAAACATATTGAGGACCTGCTGTAGTCACGTTGGTCACGCATAGTCAGAGTCGCGTTTGCTGCTTTGCGCTGGGAGTGGTGTATGCGAGGCCACTGTAAATTGGTGCTACCAAGGCGAGTGGTGGGTCCTTGATCCCTACATGCAGTGCCAGTTTAGATAGTAATACTGGTTAAATTAACTCATGATCAACTGTTAAAATTTGCCGCTATAAATTAAGGTGAAAGGCCCCTTGAATTGTTTGCCTCGTTCACACAATGAATTCCTTGTGCAGGGAGTTCTAGCGATGCATTATACAAGGAGCTATGGCATGCTTGAGCTAGGCTTTTGATCACAGTGCCTTGCCAAGGTGAAAGGATTTACTACTTTCCAGATAGTTATATGGAACATGTATGTGTCACCGCATTGGTGTTTGCTTTTCTTGATGCCAAATAACTAATGAATGAATTTTGCTACTCAACACAAACAATAGCTATTTGTACAATGTGACACTGCTTGCTTCTTGTGTTAAAATGGCAATGACTTTGTTTATGCCGAATACTCATCCAGGTATTCAAATAATAATCATCCGCGTATTTAAAGATCGTCCACATACACATTTAGAACCTGTTAGGGTCATCGTGTGTGCGAGACGTGTGCTTCTCTAGTATGGTCATGTATTAGTTGACAAATGAGTATCCATTAGAGGGTACCACTTTACATACAGTGCTTCCAGCCTTGCAGGCCTCACGAGAAGTCCCTTTGCCAAGCTTCACTGTGATGCCTAACTAACTATTTCACAAACATTTTTGTTAGCTAATAAAATCAATAGATTTTCGCATGTCATGACAAACTGATTTCTTCCGGCTGCCCAAAAAACAGAGTACTAATACACTGAGAGACTGTACAATTGTTTAGCCTACTTTACAAATTAATTTCAGAACTGGCTAAACATATCAGGATATACACCAGTTGACAGCGAAGAAAATAAATCATCACCACTAATACTCTACTAAATGAATACAACAATTCACATCTCCAGAATTGTACTCCCTCCGTTCCAAATTACTCGTCGCAGAAATGGATGTATCTAGAACTAAAATACATGTAGATACATCCATACATGCGACAAATAATTCGGAACGGAGGGGGTATTATATATGTCAAAGAATGACTAACAGTACTTGTTCTTCTCTGAAAGCTGACAAGAAAATACAGTTGGTAGAAATGTTAAAATGATTTTGAGCTCTAAACTCCAGTTATCAATACACTTGATTGTCTACCGATCTTTGACCGGTTAATTTAGGAATCATCAAATTTACCTATAAGGGAGCAATTGTCTGTAAGATGTGACTTGTTTGCATGCATTTCATAGATAAATATGTAAATAAAAGTTGACTTGCATACCTGGATATTTACATTCACATACAGAGACAATATATCTTCAATTTCACATATAGGACAAGAATGTATAGTCACAAACTCACAATTCCATGGCAGCAAAAATCTTCAACCATCTGTGAACTCCATACAACAATGATATTAGAGATCTCTTGTTTTGTTGATATATTGATATATAGAGGAAGGAGATGTAGTCTATAGGACAGGAGAAGCAACCATCAATTGTGCTAATGTCACCTATCCATAGTGCCATATGTCCAAAGGCACTCGAGTAAAAATTAAAACACGAAAGTGACAAATGGCAAAGGGAGTTTGGAGCTCATCCATCTGATTTAGATGGTCTGGGAAAGAACAACGATTTGCCCTCTTGTGGATTTAAAATACAATTAGAAAAGTTCAGTTAACTGGTGAACAGGTGCTTTAAGCTCATCCAACCTCCTTTGTTTTGAAAATGAACAAATCCCTCTCATAACATAATTTAATACATCATATTTACGCAGACATTGCCAATCCAATTATCTGGCACACAATAGTTAAAAAATAGGAACTGCTAGTACATCATACATATACACGTAGTATATCACAAAGCATGGCTAGAGTTCTTTGGTTATGAAAATGCTCTCTTGTGAGTATAATAGCAGTTTAGGATAAAATCCTGGACCGCTAGAGTTCTTTTGTTAACAGCAGTTTTGGTAGAAAATAGAAGCTTCAGCTAGCACCAAGTCATAAACTTATACTAGATAACTCCAAGAAGTAGGTTATCAGTCCCTTGTGGATTCTTTTCATAAACAATGTTACCATGCTTTGAAGCCTCTCTATACTTTACTGATCTGTACTTCTTGTGGGCAAATGCGAAGTGCCTCTCTTCATCACCAGCTACAGCCGCTCCTTCAGCTGCAGGCGTGGAAATTGTAGCCCAAACAAACACACCCTAAGTAACAGTAAGAAATTGGTTAGGAATAATATGCAACACATATATAAATAACCAAGAGATATGGGAATGCACATGCAGATTTTATTTGATAATAGTTCTTTATCTAAGAAGATACAAAATTCCATGTAACCATATTTCCTACCACCACATGATATATTATGGTGCCATTTCATTAAAAATCATTGAGATTATTAAGAAATGGATAGAAAAGATGAACTATAAAATAAAGTAGCATCTCTATACGGGCATCAAACAAATTACCATGCTGACCTAATAAGCACATACATGTAGCATTAGCACCGAATAGAACATCTGAACATGAATAAACAATGTCATACAATATTAATGCAAGGATGCCATGGACTGATCAAAATGAAAATAGGGCCTATATAAAACCCTCTTTGAAATTCTAACTGGTGAATAGTTTGTGGATGCTTACAAATTCACTCAATGAGTTATGGTCGAAAGCAGTAAATTTGAACTATTTTTGTTCTGGCGGGGGATCATAATACACACATAAAACACTACTTGTAGATATACATATTGGATATAGACATCATCGAGGCTGCAAATTAAAATATACCTCTACAATAAGAAAATTAAGAAAAATCCAATTTCATAGTTTCCATCTTGTCAGCATCAAGGCTCAGTGTGAAGCAATGGTTTTAGGTAACGATATGATTCAAACATTTACTATGTTAATGCGTGTGTGCTATCTCCCATATTTCTACCTTCCAGTAACCACGAAAGATTATTATTCCAAAACAACCCCCTGCAAAATTATGAAGGAAAAGAAAGACAAGAACAGAGTCAGTCATGAACAAAGCAACAAGGAATCAATAGACCAGCATGAAAGAGACTTTCACACAAGAAGAAACAACCCACCCACATATATTTGCTTCCCACAATCCTTGCAAATCGGAGGAACACAAACAAAAGAGGAAGATATGGGGAGAGGAGAAGGATGAGCAAGAGGGGATCTTGCGAGACGAGGATAAACCGACCACAACCATGGAGCTCGGGCCTCGCTGCTCCATCCCAGCAGGCCGGCGTCGCTGCTCCCCCACCGCTGGCCTCCTGGGCCTCCCCTGCTCCTCCAGCCCAGCGAAAAGACCCCGCCTCCCCAACCATTGGTCGTGTCAATTGTGCTAATGTCACCTATCCATAGTGCCATATGTCCAAAGGCACTCGAGGAAAGATTAAAACACAAAAGTGACAAATGGCAATGGGAGTTTGGAGCTCATCCATCTGATTTAGATGGTCTGGGAAAGAACAACTATTTTGCCCTCTTGTGGATTTAAAATACAATTAGAAAAGTTCAGTTAACTGGTGAATAGGTGCTTTAAGCTCATCCAACCTCCTTAGTTTTGAAAATGAACAAATCCCTCTCATAACATAATTTAATACATCATATTTATGCAGACATTGCCAATTCAATTATCTGGCACACAATAGTTAAAAAATAGGAACTGCTACACTAGTAGAAAAAGGGTCAAACATGAAGCACATTAGTGCCGGTTTGTATTTGAGCCGGCACTAATGTATACATTAGTGCCGGTTCCAACGGCTAGCCGGGCCGCTTTCATTAGTACCGGTTCGTGCCACGAACCGGTACTAATGAGAGTGGTGGCAGGATGTTGTCAGACTGGGGCCCCTCCAGCCCTTTAGTACCGGTTCTTGGCACGAACCGGTACTAAAGGTCATCCTACATAAACCCTTCGTCCACCCGAGCTTGCTCTGTTCTTCCCCTTTCCCCTCTCCTCTCTGTTCTTCCCCTCTTCCTCTCGAGCTCATCACACATTTTGCCCAAATTTTGTCAAGATTTGAAGGCCCCCATCCATTGAAATGATCACAAAGGTTAGCAACTTTGTCCTTTCATCTCTCATTGCTAGATTTACTCTTGAAATGCTTTATATAGTGATTAATTTGTGAGTTTAGTAATTTGGGAGGAAATATATATATGTGCTAGTATTTGATTTATATGCAATTTGAGGTCAAAAATAACACATAGTTTGCATATGTAGGTGTGGTTTACTTAGTGCCTTCTAAATCTCCGTCGTAACCACCGTCGATCGCCCGCACCGTCCCGTCGCCGGCACCACCTTGTGGTGAGCCTCTTTGTTCATGAAATTTTATATAAAAATTGATGTTTGTGTGATTTGGATATATAGTTACTCGTATAATTATCTTACCCGTACGTTGTTTGTTATACATATAGTGCCATGGTTTTGATATCCGTCCCCGTCGGCCCTCGTCCTTGTTATGATTCGGTTCTGGTATATATATTCTCTTTTAAAACTAGTTGCATTTTGTGTTTATGACAAATTATGCCCATCAAGTTGACATAGAAATTTTTTCTAGGAGGTATGTGAACCGGAAATTCCAACCGACCCTATTGTCGAGAGGTTAAATTTAGTTGAAAGAGAAAACGAGTACTTGAAAGAAAAATTGAAAAGAATTGAGGGGGAGAAGATGGAATTGGAGTTGCATGTCGCCGATGTCGTCGATGATCACAAGATCAAGATGGAGAAAATGCGCTTGAAGATTAGAAAGATTAGAAAATATGCCATCGATAGTGAGGCTTGGTATCATTATGATGTTGGATCCATTGTTACCTTAGTTGCGATCTTGATCGCATTTGTTGTTGCATTTAAATGCTTTAGCTAGAGAGTTATTTGTTTGTTGCATTTAAGTGTTGTATGAACTTTATGTATGAACTTGTATTAAGTTGGTCTATTTGGTGTTGTGTAATGAAGATGAGCCGGCAATGGATGTACGATGACCGATGCTCTCCGCAGTTCGTTGAGGGCGTGCATACTTTTCTGATTGCGGCTGAGGCAAACAAGTGGGCGGATGGTTTTATGCCTTGTCCATGTGCTGGCTATAAGAATGGTCACAATTACTCTACGTCAAGAACCATTCGCGTCCACCTGTTTGAGTCCGGTTTCATGCCCCACTATAATGTTTGGACCAAGCACGGAGAAAGAGGGTTTATGATGGAAGACAATGAAGAAGAAGAGGACGACGACAGCTATCCTAGCCATGGGTTCCCTGAATACGATGATACAACAATGGGGGAAGAAGTTGAGCCGGTAATGCGGGAAGAAGCTGAGCCGACAATGCGGGAAGAAGCTGAAGAAGAGGCATCAGATGAGCCCGTTGATGATCTAGGTCGGGCCATTGTCGATGCAAAGAGAAATTGCGCAAGTGATTTGGAGAAGAAGAAGTTGCAGCGCATGTTAGAGGATCACAAAAAATTGTTGTACCCGAATTGCGTAGGTGACAAGAAAAAGCTGGGCACCACACTGGAATTGCTGCAATGGAAGGCAGAGAATGGTGTATCTGACAAGGGATTTGGAAAGTTGCTAGTAATGATAAAGGATATGCTTCCAAAGGACAACGAATTGCCCGAGAGTACGTACGAAGCAAAGAAGGCTGTCTGCCCTCTAGGGTTAGAGGTGCAGAAGATACATGCATGCCCTAATGATTGCATCCTCTACCGCGGTGAGTACGAGGATTTGAACGCTTGCCCGGTATGTGGTGCATTGCACTATAAGATCAGCCGCGATGACCCTGGTGATGTCGAGGGCCGGCGCCCCAGGAAGAAGATTCCTGCCAAGGTGATGTGGTATGCTCCTATAATACCACGGTTGAAACGTTTGTTCCAAAACAAAGAGCATGCGAAGGCGATGCGATGGCACAGAGAAGACCGTAAGAAAGATAGAAAGTTGAGAGTACCCGTTGACGGGTCGCAGTGGAGAAAAATCTAAAGAAAGTACGGGAAGGAGTTTGCAGATGACGCAAGGAGCGTATGGTTTGGTCTAAGCGCAGATGGCATTAATCCTTTTGGGGAGCAGAGCAGCAACCATAGCACTTGGCCTGTGACTCTATGTTTGTATAACCTTCCTCCTTGGTTGTGCATGAAGCGGAAGTTCATTATGATGCCAGTGCTAATCCAAGGCCCTAAGCAACCCGGCAACGACATTGATGTGTACCTAAGGCCATTAATTGAAGAACTCTTACAATTGTGGAATGGAACAGGTGTACGTGCGTGGGATGAGCACATGGGGGAAGAATTTGACCTAAAGGCGTTGCTGTTCGCGACCATCAATGATTGGCCTGCTCTCAGTAACCTTTCAGGACAGACAAACAAGGGATACCGCGCATGCACGCACTGTTTGGACGATACCGACAATATATATTTGGCTAATTGTAAGAAGAATGTGTACCTGGGACATCGTCGATTTCTTCCGAGCAGGCATCCCGTAAGAAAGAAAGGCAAGCATTTCAAAGGTGAGGCGGATCACTGAACGAAGCCTGGCCACCGTACTGGTGCTGATGTACATGATATGGTCAAGGATTTGAAGGTGGTCTTTGGAAAGGGACCTAGTGGACAACCTGTTCCGAATGACGCCGACGGACGCGCACCCATGTGGAAGAAGAAATATATATTTTGGGACCTGCCCTATTGGAAACACCTAGAGGTCCGCTCCGCAATCGATGTGATGCACGTGACGAAGAATCTTTGTGTGACCCTGCTTGGCTTCTTGGGCGTGTATGGGAAGACAAAAGATACACCTGAGGCACGGGAGGACCAGCAACATATGCACGGAAAAGACGGCATACATCAGGGTCATGCAAGCTACGCTCTTACCAAAGAAGAGAAGGAAATCTTCTTTGAATGCCTGCTCAGTATTAAGGTACCGTCTGGCTTCTCGTCGAATATAAAGGGAATAATAAACATGGCAGAGAAAAAGTTCCAGAACCTAAAGTCTCATGACTGCCACGTGATTATGACGCAACTTCTTCCGGTTGCATTGAGGGGGCTTCTACCAGAAAATGTTCGATTAGCCATTGTGAAGCTATGTGCATTTCTCAATGCAATCTCTCAGAAGGTAATCGATCCAGAAATCATACCAAGGTTACAGAATGATTTGGTGCAATGTCTTGTCGGTTTTGAGTTGGTGTTCCCACCATCCTTCTTCAACATCATGACGCACGTCCTAGTTCACCTATGCGAAGAGATTAACGTTTTGGGTCCTGTATTTCTACACAATATTTTTCCCTTTGAGAGGTTCATGTGAGTCTTAAAGAAATATGTGCATAACCGTGCTAGGCCAGAAGGAAGCATCTCCAAGGGCCGTCAAAATGAGGAGGTCATTGAGTTTTGTATTGACTTTATTCCTGACCTTAAGCAGATTGGTGTTCCTGAATCGCGGCATAAGGGCAGACTGGATGGAAAAGGCACGCTAGGAGGGGAACAAATAATATGTATGGACGGACATTCTCTCACTGAAGCACACTACACAGTTCTACAGAATTCTGCCTTGGTGGCTCCGTATATGGATGAACACAAGAATTTGCTACGCTCCAAACACCCGGAGCGGTCTGATGACTGGATTACACGTGAACAAACCAGGAGTTTCGTCAGCTGGTTGCAAGCACGTACCATGCATGACACCTCGATTGAAGATGACGTGTACTTGCTGCCCCAGTTACCATCTTCGAATATAATGACTTTCAAAGGATACCAGATAAATGGCAATACATTTTACACGATCGCCCAAGATAAGAAGAACACCAACCAAAACAGTGGTGTTCGCTTTGATGCAGAAACCAAGACGGGAAAGAAAACATATTATGGTTATATACAGGACATATGGGAACTTGACTATCGACGTGGTTTGAAGGTCCCTTTGTTTCGGCGCAAATGGGTCAATATGACACGAGGCGGGGTAACGGAAGACCCGCAGTACGGAATGACAACAGTGGATCTCAACAATCTTGCGTATGCAGACGAACCATTCGTCCTAGCCAATGATGTGGCACAGGTTTTCTATGTGAAGGACATGTCTACCAAGCCAAGAAAAAGAAAAGATAAGGAAGCGAATGCATCGTACGATGAGTCAAAGCGACACATAGTTCTTTCTGGGAAGAGAAACATCGTGGGAGTGGATGACAAGACAGACAAGTCAGAAGATTATGAAAAGTTTGATGAAATGGCTCCATTCACAGTGAATATTGACCCGAGTATCCCGTTAAATGATGAAGATTTTCCATGGTTACAGTGCAAAGGGACACACGCGAAGAAAAAGTTTCACACCCCAGGGATGTGATCGGCTTCACTATCTATCATCACTTTCTTCTGTGTTTCACACCCAGAAGGGAATCTTTGTAATAGGTAGGGTAGTTAATTATGTGTTTTGGCATTTGAAACGCGAAGAAATTTTATGTGCAAACAAATTCTTTCATGCCTTTACTGATTTTTAAAGTTAAGTTATTCACAAACTAGTGATTCACACTAATTTCAAATAATTCGAAATTTAAACTATTCAAATTTGAAAACTACGGGCACTAACAGAAAGTTTGTAATTTTTTGTACCTAAAGCAAAAATATTTACAAAGAAACTCTAAATACACAAAAAAACAACTAAAAAATAAATAAAGCCAAAAAATAAAAAAGCCCGCCTACTAGGCTAGAGCGGCCTGCATACGACTAGAAACCCAACCCGTTGTTGGGACAGGATGCAGGCCCGCAAAGGCCCGGTAGGCCCACGGGGTAGCACAACACAGATAGGCCCAGAAGGCCTGCATTTGAGAGGAGCTCGAAGGAGCAGCCGCGGCTGGGTTTATAAACCAGTGCGGCTGCCCTTCGCTAGGCGAGGTGGGACTAAACTTTGCGCCCCTCGCCTGGCAGCGCACCCCCCCTTTAGTACCGGTTCGTGGCACCAACCGGTACTAAAGGGGGGGGGGGGGGCTTTAGTACCGGTTGGAGCCACCAACCGGTACTAAAGGGGGTCGCTTCCCGCCGCTTGGCCTGGCCAAAACAGGCCTTTAGTACCGGTTGGTGGCTCCAACCGGTACTAAAGGTGCCTTCTATATATACAACACTTCAAAATTTCGTCAGTTTTCATCTCTCCCTTTGCTTCTTCTCCTCTCTGCACACCGTCGCCCGCCGTCTCCATATCCCTCATCGCCGGCCCCGTCGCCAGCCCCGTCGTCGCCCCGTCCCCGTCGTCGCCGCCCCGTCGTCCCGTCCCCGTCGTCACCGCCGCCCCATCCTCATCGCCGCGCACCCGCCGTCGCCTCTCGCCTCGCCGACCGGTGCGCGCGCACACACACACATACATTTTTAGTTATAGATTTTTCTGTTTTTTAGAAATTGTTAGACATTTTTCTGTTTTTTAGAAATAGTTAGAAATGTTAGAATTGTTAGAATAGTTAGAAATATTAGAATTGTTAGAAATTTTTTCTGTTTTTTAGTTATAGAAATAGTTATAAAAAAGTTAGAATTGTTAGAAATTTTTCTGTTTTTAGTTATAGAAATAGTTATAAAAAAGTTAGAATTGTCAGAAATTTTTCTGTTTTTTAGTTATAGAAATAGTTATAAAAAAGTTAGAAATTTTTCTTTTTTTAGTTATAGAAATATTAGAAATGTTATAGAAATGTTAGTTATATATAGCATTGTTAGAAATGTTAGAAATTTTAGTTATCAAAATCCAATCATTAAAAAAAATGTTACTTTTTGCGGGCATATAGCTAGTATTTGTTGTCGATGATGCCCGGCCCGCATCCTCGCCGTCGACACGTCCGCGACGACGTCTAGCTGACCCATGTTCGGGACTGGGCTCCGCCGGGCTGGCTCTGGGAGGTGCTGCCTGGAGGGGCGCGCCGCTTGATGAGGAACTCGGCCCTGGGTCCCGTCGTCGACCCTGATCTCGTTTGGTGGCGTTCGCGTGGGCCAGTTTCGTTGCGGAGGGAGCCGGCCCTGCCGGAGGTGGTACGTCGTCATGTCAGGGAGGAGGACGAGCACGTCCATCGCTACATGGTTGCGTTAGAGGGCGGCAGGTTCTCCAATACCTGGCAGTTTCTTTAGGGATCTCACTTCAGCTATGATCCTGTGAGGGTTCCTTCTCTTTGGGTGTCCACCGCCCGCGCCGCAGGAACCGCGAGTGTCCTAGATTCTTCTGTAGTATTCGATCTTTAATTAGCTACTTAGCCAGTGATGTACTATTCAATATTATATATTATTCGAGACGATGTATTCGAGATTAAATCTATTATTCGAGATGATGTATTCGAGATTATATCTATTATTCGAGACGATGTATTCGAGATTATATCTATTATTCGAGATTATACTAAATTGTTTTATATTTCTTTTGGCATAGTTAAATAAAAGCTATGGCGGACAATACCGACAGAGAGAGAGAACAGACCATGTTCGATATGATACGCGGGCCAGATGATGATCAGAATGAAGAAGATTATGACGGCTCCGAATTTCTAAACAACACTGGAGAGGGTGATATGATATTCGATCGCGACGACCGAATTGATGAAGTCATGAACTACGATTATGACGATGACGAAGAACATGTTGATCCTGAAACAACAAACACCGGCGAGGTAATATATATATTTATATAAGAAGGAATCTGGTGATTATCACATGTTTTAAATGAGTTGAAGATATATTAACGAATCGATCTTTCTTCTTTGAGCAATCCAGATCGAGCAAATCTTCAGGGAAAAGGACGAAACGAGGCCCGAACAAAAAGTTGAAGGAGGGCGTAAAGTACAATATCGAGGCATTCAGACCTAATGGCGAACCATTAGCCCCTGAGAAGATTGCGGACAAGTTCGTTCGTCAGTGCGGAGTTCTTGTGAAGGACCAACTCCCGATCTCCCTTCAAGAATGGAGAAAGCCAGCAAAACCACGTCCAAATGTTACTTTTGTCGACGAGAATAAAAAAACTGCTTTGGGATACTCTCATGGAACATTTCACCCTACCAGATCATTTCAAAGAAGCAGATGTGCAGAAAGTCAAGGACGCTGCTTTTAGGAAGATGGCGGTTGCATTCAATAACCACAAGAGATGTGAATGGGAGAAGTACGTCAAGGGAGGAAGGAAGACTCCAGTATTCGAGGGGATACTAGAGAATCAAAGTGCTCATTGGGACGATTTCGTGAAATTCAAGGACTCAGAATTAGCTAAGGAACGGTCGAGAATAAACAAGAAGAATGCCGAAAAAAGGATAAGTTCCATAAGCTGGGGCCAGGTGGCTACGCGGTGGCAATGCCTAAGTGGGATAAGTCTGAGAAAGAGATGGATGATGCAGGTGTCACTCCGGTTACTAAGAGCTGGCCCCCCAGGTGCAGGAGTTGGTTCTATGCGCATGGGGGGGAGTTGGACCCGAAGACAGGCAAAGTTTTGAAGAAGACATGTCTGAACGGAGCCGACGATAACATACTTGTTGCAATAAAAGAGGCTCGAACAGGGGTGTTCCAGCCGAACAGAGAGAACGACGAGCTTACGCATGCCCTGGGAAATCCTGAACACCCGGGAAGAACACGAGGCAAGGGCGCTATTCCGTGGTATGAGGGGTTTACGGACTGGAACGCCAACTACAGAACTCGTGCGAGAAGGAAGATTGCGGAGGAGAAGCAGAGGAAGATGGAGGAGGAGAAGAGGAAGCTGGACTATGAACGCCTTCAAGGCCTAGAATCAGCGCACACGGACTTGGCAGACAAATTCCAGCGGCAGCAGGAGCAGATCGACTCACTTAGCCAGCAAAGGGGGTCTCAGCAGCTGCAACAGCTAGCGGATGATCCAGCATTGGATACCACCGCCCCATCCACGCCGAGAAGCAGCGTGGGTTCCGCCCCATTTGATTCAATGCTGGATAGATACCCCGTGGATGACATCATGGAGAACACTAACTGCGAGCTACACTTCAAAATGAAGAACATATCCATGAAGGTGGCGGACGGCGTTGCTTATACAAATTCCCCCGATGCAACCTTCCATTGCAACCCAATTCCAGCAGGCTATGCTCGTGTCGTGGTTGATGAGGTGGTGGACCAATATTCGGGGCTAGAGCTTGACATTCCTGGAGGTGACGAGGAGCACACACTCGGAGATGCCAAACATCCTATCACCCTATGGAGAAAGGATTGCATCATCTTTCGAAGGCCACCGACACCGCGTCACCCAACTCCTCGTCGAAGTCCGCCACCGAGTCAGCAGACTCCCGCTCCTCCAAGTCCACCAACGCGTGAGGCCACTCCTCCTCCTCCAAGTCCGACAAAGTGTCAGGCCACTCGTCCTCCAAGTCCGACACAGCGTCAGACGTCCACTCCTCCTCCAAGTCCGGCAAAGTGTCAGGCCACTCCTCCTCCAAGTCCGGCACAGCTTCAGGCCACTCCTCCTCGTCCAACTCAGCCCCGTCAGCCGTCTCCGCCGCCTCAGCAATCGCAGAAGAGACACCCCGCAGCTATGGTGCGTAGTGGTACCAGTCGATCAGGTCATAGTAAAGGAAGTACAGGCGGAGACAAGCGATATAAATATGGTCCAAACCTCAGTACTCCTCTTCCTGAGAGGGCTTACGACAGGACCAAGGAGCAAACCAATGCCATAGTGCGGGCAGAAGTCGACGCCCATTTTGGACCGAAACCGCCACCGCCGCCACGGGAGAAAGTGCCTGTGGAAGTTATTGACCACTTCATTTGTGTGGCTGAACCACCAGCTCCTAAGCCTGTTGACATAGACTATGAGCGCCACATCAGGAAGTTACATCGACAACGTCTACAGAAGGAGGCGAGCTCGAGCTCGAGCAAACAACAAGCAGCTGTCAAAAAATGCGGGAGAACCATTGCCCAGCTGGGAGAACAGTGGGCGCAACCGATCCCCCTGCTTGTTGTGCCGCCAACAACACGTGACAGTACACGCGACCAATATTATTGTGGGCAAACAGTTTACGTTCCCCAGGTGGGCGATGTGGTAATAACCCAGCAGCATATAATGCAGGCTGAAGAACTCAAGATCACTGTTGGACAACTCCTCGAGATCGAGGACATGCCTGTGCTTACAGAGGAGGAAATAAAAAGGAAATATATCCGGGGCCAACCTTTGGTCAAGCCAGAAGATGTCAAGAAGCTCCCAACGAGAATGTATGAATTGCATCAATGGTACATGGACATTACCAAGAGATCCAATCGACAGTCCCTCATGGTGCAAGTCAACAAGGATCATTACTACCATGAGAAACCTGGGACCGTTGAGTATTCTGAACTGTTTCAGTTATACAATCAAGACGCACTCGACAAATCTATCGTCAGTTGCTATTGTCTGTAAGTGATTTCTTTCTGTAATTTAAGTCTCAAGCTAGCTGTATTGATCCTTTTGATCAATCATTACCTGTAATTATCCTCACTATATTCTTTTCTGTGGTATTATGCAGGATGAAGATGTATGAAATGAAAAAAGGTGGACGCTATGGCATTGGGTTCATTGACCCAAACACCGTTAATGAATACACATGGAAAATAAGCAAGCATTATGAAAAGCAGGTAGAGGATAGCATGTTCGAGTTCTTGAAGCGCCTCAAATACAATGAAGATATACTACTTCCTTACAACTTCAAGTGAGTCACACTTTCTTGTACTACAAATTCTCTGTTTTTGCCTACTAGCTAGCTAGCTACATGTTTTTGCTTACATATGCCCGCTTAATTAAGACATTCAAACATGTGTGCATGCAGATTTCACTGGATCGTGTGTATCATTAAAGTTGACGAAGGAACAGTTGAAATACTGGACTCACTACTCAAAGAAAATAGGGACTATAACATCTTGTTTGGGATAGTCAATAGGTAATTTCAATCATTATTAACTATATATCTTGGCCTATTTAGTTCGTCATTTCATGATATGAACTATTTAATAACCCCTTTATTCATTTTGTTTGTCGGCGGGCAGGGCTTGGGCAAGGTTCATCAGCAAAATGGAAGGCGAATGGAAACGACAGCTGAGATGGTTTCGACCCAGGGTAAGTAATTAAGTAGTGCTAGCTAGCTGCCATCTTTTGAATATTATCATGCTTGATTAATTATTATCTGATCAAATTAAATTCCATTCTCGTAAAGGCCATAAAGCAGGCGCAGGGGACTGATCTGTGTGCATACTGCGTTTGCGAGAACATTCTCATGATGGCATCCGAAAGGAGCAGATCTCAAGACAGGAATGGGTACGCTTGTCAGAACACTATTCACAATTTATGCACCATTATCGATATCTAGTCACACAACTAATACACATGCATATCGATCTCCTTCTTAACAGTTCACAGAGGTGCGGGACAAGCTCCTAGATACGGAGCGCGTACAAGCACTTCAAGAGGAAATAGCGGGATTTTTGCTCGACCAGGTCATAAATCCGAAGGGAGAATACTATTACCCGCTACCGCCCCCATCGACCAGGTCATGAACCACTTCCAATTTGTCATCGTGCTCCGAAGGCACCAATTAGGCTAATGCAACTGGCTCCGAAGGCAACATGCATATGTACGAGAAATTGTATATAGCTATACATGTGTGTATGTTAATATGGTGGTGTGTGAGACATTGATGATCTATATATATGATTGGTTCTACTAGCTACCATATATATGCATAACGTGTACAATGTGTAGTATCGTAAAATACAAGCAAACGAAAAAGAATTAAAATGGAAAACACAAAATTAAATGAAAAAAAATCATAAAACCAAACCCCCCCCCCCAAACATTTTAGTACCGGTTGGTGTTACCAACCGGTACTAAAGGGCTCCCGGCCCCCGGAGCTGGCTCGTGCCACGTGGTTGCCCTTTAGCACCGGTTCGTGCTGAACCGGTACTAAAGGGGGGGGGGCTTTAGTGCCCACACTTTAGTGCCGGTTATGGAACCGGCACTAAAGGGCCTTACGAACCGGTGCTATTGCCTGGTTCTGCACTAGTGCTAGTACATCATACATATACACGTAGTATATCACAAAGCATGGCTAGAGTTCTTTGGTTATTAAAATGCTCTCTTGTGAGTATAATAGCAGTTTAGGATAAAATCCTGGACCACTAGAGTTCTTTTGTTAACAGCAGTTTTGGTAGAAAATAGAAGCTTCAGCTAGCACCAAGTCATAAACTTACAGTAGATAACTCCAAGAAGTAGGTTATCAGTCCCTTGTGGATTCTTTTCATAAACAATGTTACCATGCTTTGAAGCCTCTCTGTACTTTACTGATCTGTACTTCTTGTGGGCAAATGCGAAGTGCCTCTCTTCATCACCAGCTACAGTCGCTCCATCAGCTGTAGGCGTGGAAATTGTAGCCCAAACAAACACACCCTAAGTAATAGTAAGAAATTGGTTAGGAATAATATGCAACACATATATAAATAACCAAGAGATATGGGAATTCACATGCAGATTTTATTTGATAATAATTCTTTATCTAAGAAGATACAAAATTCCATGTAACCATATTTCCTACCACCACATGATATATTATGGTGCCATTTCATTAAAAATCATTGAGATTATTAAGAAATGGATAGAAAAGATGAACTATAAAATAAAGTAGCATCTCTATACGGGCATCAAACAAATTACCATGCTGACCTAATAAGCACATACATGTAGCATTAGCACCGAATAGAACATCTGAACATGAATAAACAATGTCATACAATATTAATGCAAGGATGCCATGGACTGATCAAAATGAAAATAGGGCCTATATAAAACCCTCTTTGAAATTCTAACTGGTGAATAGTTTGTGGATGCTTACAAATTCACTCAATGAGTTATGGTCGAAAGCAGTAAATTTGAACTATTTTTGTTCTGGCGGGGGATCATAATACACACAAAAAACACTACTTGTAGATATACATATTGGATATAGACATCATCGAGGCTGCAAATTAAAATATACCTCTATAATAAGAAAATTAAGAAAAATCCAATTTCATAGTTTCCATCTTGTCAGCATCAAGGCTCAGTGTGAAGCAATGGTTTTAGGTAACGGTATGGTTCAAACATTTACTATGTTAATGCGTGTGTGCTATCTCCCATATTTCTACCTTCCAGTAACCACGAAAGATTATTATTCCAAAAAAAACCCCTGCAAAATTATGAAGGAAAAGAAAGACAAGAACAGAGTCAGTCATGAACAAAGCAACAAGGAATCAATAGACCAGCATGAAAGAGACTTTCACACAAGAAGAAACAACCCACCCACATATATTTGCTTCCCACAATCCTTTCAAATCGGAGGAACACAAACAAAAGAGGAAGATATGGGGAGAGGAGAAGGATGAGCAAGAGGGGATCTTGTGAGAGGAGGATAAACCGACCACAACCATGGAGCTCGGGCCTCGCTGCTCCATCCTAGCAGGCCGGCATCGCGGCTCCCCCACTGCTGGCCTCCTGGGACTCCCCTGCTCCTCCACCCCAGCGAAAAGACCCCGCCTCCCCAACCATTGGTCGTGTCAATTGTGCTAATGTCACCTATCCATAGTGCCATATGTCCAAAGGCACTCGAGTAAAAATTAAAACACAAAAGTGACAAATGGCAACGGGAGTTTGTAGCTCATCCATCTGATTTAGATGGTCTGGGAAAGAACAACGATTTTGCCCTCTTGTGGATTTAAAATACAATTAGAAAAGTTTAGTTAACTGGTGAATAGGTGCTTTAAGCTCATCCAACCTCCTTAGTTTTGAAAATGAACAAATCCCTCTCATAACATAATTTAATACATCATATTTATGTAGACATTGCCAATTCAATTATGTGGCACACAATAGTTACAAAATAGGAACTGCTACACTAGTAGAAAAAGGGTCAAACGTGAAGCACATTAGTGCCGGTTTGTATTTGAGCCGGCACTAATGTATACATTAGTGCCGGTTCCAACGGCTAGCCGGGCCGCTTTCATTAGTACCGGTTCGTGCCACGAACCGGTACTAATGAGAGTGGTGGCAGGATGTTGTCAGACTGGGGCCCCTCCAGCCACTTTAGTACCGGTTCTTGGCACGAACCGGTACTAAAGGTCGTCCTACATAAACCCTATGTCCACCCGAGCTCGCTCTGTTCTTCCCCTTTCCCCTCTCTTCTCTGTTCTTCCCCTCTTCCTCTCGAGCTCATCACACATTTTGCCCAAATTTTGTCAAGATTTGAAGGCCCCCATCCATTGAAATGATCACAAAGGTTAGCAACTTTGTCCTTACATCTCTCATTGCTAGATTTACTCCTGCAATGCTTTATATAGTGATTAATTTGTGAGTTTAGTAATTTGGGAGGAAATATATATATGTGCTAGTATTTGATTTATATGCAATTTGAGGTCAAAAATAATACTTAGTTTGCATATGTAGGTGTGGTTTACTTAGTGCCTTCTAAATCTCCGTCGTAACCACCGTCGATCACCCGCACCGTCCCGTCGCCGGCACCACCTTGTGGTGAGCCTCTTCGTTCATGAAATTTTATATAAAAATTGATGTTTATGTGATTTGGATATATAGTTACTCATATAGTTATCTTACCCGTACGTTGTTTGTTATACATATAGTGCCATGGTTTTGATATCCGTCCCCGTCGGCCCTCGTCCTTGTTATGATTCGGATGTGGTATATATATTCTCTTTTAAAACTAGTTGCATTTCGTGTTTATGACAAATTATGCCCATCAAGTTGACATAGAAATTTTTTCTAGGAGGTATGTGAACCGGAAATTCCAACCGACCCTATTGTCGAGAGGTTAAATTTAGTTGAAAGAGAAAACGAGTACTTGAAAGAAAAATTGAAAAAATTGAGGGGGAGAAGATGGAATTGGAGTTGCATGTCGCCGATGTCGTCGATGATCACAAGATCAAGATGGAGAAAATGCGCTTGAAGATTAGAAAGATTAGAAAATATGCCATCGATAGTGAGGCTTGGTATCATTATGCTGTTGGATCCATTGTTACCTTAGTTGCGATCTTGATCGCATTTGTTGTTGCATTTAAATGCTTTAGCTAGAGAGTTATTTGTTTGTTGCATTTAAGTGTTGTATGAACTTTATGTATGAACTTGTATTAATTTGGTCTATTCGGTGTTGTGTAATGAAGATGAGCCGGCAATGGATGTACGATGACCGATGCTCTCCCCAGTTCGTTGAGGGCGTGCATACTTTTTTGATTGCGGCTGAGGCAAACAAGCGGGCGGATGGTTTTATGCCTTGTCCATGTGCTGGCTGTAAGAATGGTCACAATTACTCTATGTTAAGAACCATTCACGTCCACCCGTTTGAGTCCGGTTTCATGCCCCACTATAATGTTTGGACCAAGCATGGAGAAAGAGGGGTTATGATGGAAGACAATGAAGAAGAAGAGGACGACGACAGCTATCCTGGCTATTTTTACTGCTGGTAGTCTAGGGTAGTTCACCCTGAGCGATATTGGCCACAGACTGGATCGCCTAACCCTTCGCTGCCTCATGGGCCAAGGATCATATGGGTCCAGTAGCAGTCACATAGGAAAAAAAGCTGTGTGGTAACTAAACTTTACACCGAACAGTAAAATCCAACAGTGAAAAATCACTGGGCGTGCCAATCGGATGGCCAACATGTGTGCGCACGGGAGAGGCCTCAGATGGGCGGGTTGCCCAGCATGATTTATATGTTTAATGTGGTTCAGATTTTGAATAAGCTCTCACATAGTTCGTTGCTATAGCTTGAATGGCAAAAGCAGAACGAGGTAGAGGAGTCACAACCACCCATTTTACGAGAGTTAGTTTGTCTCTTGGTGCTTGAGCAGCCTATTATCCCGTTGCATACAAATTCATGAGAAGTCAATGGTTTTTCTCCTGCACCTCGCTAGACAGCGCCACCTAATAAGCTATGTTTGGATATTGTTGAAGGTTACCACATATTCAATAAAGTTTGTTATTGTAACAAAAGTTTAAGTAAATTGTCGCCGAAGTTGTTATAAGATGCACAATGAAGTTGGAGCACGGTATCCACATAGGATATTTCAGCAAAAAAAAGAGATCCACATAGGATGATACCCGCCGAATACATTATATTATCTTTTTATTTATTTTTTCAAAAAACAGATGTGCACGCAGACAAGAACGCACTTTACCCCTTGATGTGAAACATGCACATACATACCATATTATTCATATAAGCATCTCCAAGAAACTAAGGTCTTAGGTAAACCACCACAAACACATCACGACACATCGCCTACCATTAAGGAAAAAAAAGAAAGAAATACTTTTTTGCTGCAAAAAGATTTTAGCTCCCTTCAGAGAAGTATATAGTCTCAAGATCCT
Source organism: Triticum urartu (assembly GCF_056163025.1). Lineage (NCBI taxonomy): Eukaryota > Viridiplantae > Streptophyta > Magnoliopsida > Poales > Poaceae > Triticum > Triticum urartu. The sequence goes on along the minus strand of NC_141877.1, from coordinate 23,679,868 downwards.
GGCAGCGAGGGGAGTCAAAAAAGGCATGTGGCACGAGGCTCTCATGAAATACGAGGAATCTGGGATCTACTACACTACCGAATTTGAAATCTCCGCGAATCATCCTCTTATCTTTGAGATGGTACATCCTGGCCATGTCACATTTAGGACATCCGATGAGGATGGCACCGTTCCCAAGAGAGATGACGTTGCTCACCGATACTTTATCGCGTTTGGAAAGTACGGGCATCGGCACATGGACTCGATGGAGCAATGTCCAGGTCTCCGCCTTGTGGTCTTGTAGGCCCCATATGTCCAGGGATGTCAAGCATTCTGACATAGCCGCGACGCAGAGCTCCCCATCGAGCTCAAATAAGGATGTCCTCACGGTATTGTCTGGCGAGGGTTGGGACATGAGCCGGAATGTCTCGGAAGCCGTGTCGAATGCTAGCATCTTTCTGGTGTGGTTGGCTTGAGGGTGCTTAGAGAGCCAATGTAGGTTTCCGCGATGAGCCACTGGAACCTCGTAGTATGGTAATCTACCGGATGGGTCGGAAGGAGCTGGCCCCAGTTGACGTGGTAGGATGGCACCGGCCGAGAGGATGTAGTAGCGACACCTCGTCTCAGGTTTGAAGTTAGAATTAGTAAATTCTTCCTACTGCTCGGTCTTCGAGTGCGGCTTCTACTTCCACACTTCTTCGGGCGAGTATCGCCTTTTATGCCATGCCATTCAGAAAGGCAAGGTGCACATCCTCGTCCGCCTCCCATCGGTGTCCATCGATTCGATCGGTGGCGCAGCCTCCAACTTGACGCCACAAAGCAGCGTTGGCGCAGTAGTTGAAGCAGAGGAAGACTCACCGCCTTGCCTTCCCTTATTTCATCATGTATATATACACAGCATGATCGGATCAGATCCCGGAGTCAGAATCGGAGTTCCACCGTGCGAGAAAAAACCGGAAGGGAAAGTAGGACGTCCGATTTTCTGTCCAAACGTTGGACCGAATCGTAATAGAGATCCACTCGTACGGTCATACAACTTGGATGGATGTACCGATTTTCTTTCCAGAACGATTGTCAGTCGTATTGCCTTCCTACTCTTCTTTCTCCGTCAGAACTCAGAAGCCGGACGGAGGGGATGAAGCTGCCGCAATGTCCTCCTCCTTGCCCCCGTACTCTCTCGCCGGATTGAAACTCCTGCCGTTGGCCATTTCTCTCGCCGGACGCGGCAGCTCGAGCGCTCAGCCAGGCATGGATCCCGGGTGGCCGCAGCGGCTGACCAGCTCGAGAGCTCCGGCGCGGACCTCGAGGAGGTAGATCCTGGCTGGGCGCAGCTGCTTCGTTTGGCTCGAGCGCGGCAGCTCGTACATGGAGGCGACTGGCTCTACCGGCTCGACGTTGCTTTCTTAGGCGGAGGCTGAAGATCTGGACGCTGTAGCCTCGCAGTGGAGTGCTCGCAAGAGAACTACTCGGGACGATCTGCAGTTCGCTGATTCAGCTCTACATCCACACGAGACGCGACACAGCCAAAGGTAAATTATTTTCTTGTTTTTTTTGCGGGGAATTATTTTCTTGCTTTGTTGCTCTCGTCGCACCAACTATGTGATGAGGTCACACTACTTGAATCGATCTATACCCCGGGAGCCACGGACACTCGGCAAAGGACCAAATACCACCGGCAAAGCCGTTGCCAAGAGTTGCCCGAGCCCGCCCCCCCTGCAGACCGTAAGCCTCTCCCTCTCCTCTCCCCTGCCCTCCTTTCTCTCTCTCCCTCTCTGCTAGCTAGGGCAAATTTCATAGAGCGCTACTGTGATGTTGTTCATATGAACCCTAGGTATTTTTTTAGCATTTAGGAAAAAAGATTAGCAAACTTTTTTAAGAAATTAACTAGGGCAAATTTTGATGAAAATACCTAAACAGTAATTCCATTTAGCTTTAAATTAACAAAGGATATATAAATTATAGTAGCATTTAGCTTTAAATTAATAGAGGCTATAAACAAAAAACAGTACTCCCTCCATTTCACAATGTAGTGCTTCCTCTATCCCCGTGCTTCAACTTTGACCGTAAATTTAACTACCAAGACCGATTGCGGCGGGAGCAAAAATTATATCAGTGAATTCGTATTCGAAAGAAGTTTTCAATTATATAATTTTTTCTCCCGCCATAGTTGGTCTCGTTGGTTAAATTTATGGTCAAAGTTGGACCTCAGGAAACGCGGGCACACTATATTTTGGAATGCAGGGAGTAGCATTTAGCTATAAAAAGTTATTTGGACTATGGACCTGAATCTGGTCCAAATTTTATTGAAATGGAATTTGAATTATTTGGACTATGGACCTGAATATTTTTGAAGAAATTGGGTGTATGTACTAAGGTCTTGCTGTAGAAATTTTGGTGAGGTCAGAAGGGTTAGAGAAAATGGAGTTCCTTTGCATTTCTAATATGGTCTTGTTGGAATATTTGCCCTAAAACAATTTGGATGAAAAGAAAATAATGTGTGTGTGTGTGAGAGAGAGAGAGAGAGGGGGGAAAGCTAGAACAGAATTTGGGTTCTGTCCTAGGCAGAGAAGTGTTTAGTGAGGTCATTTTGCAAAGGTTTTGGGGTTTTGAAAAGACCACTTTTTTTCAAGGAAAATAATTTAGGCAAGTTTTATTTTAAAGTTGATCCCTTCCTAGACTTTTAGCTTTAGACAAAAAACAAAAGTATTTAGCTATAAATAAAAAACAGTAGCTATGGCATTTAGCTATAAACAGAAAACAGAATTGTTTTTCTTTTCAAGAACTTGGTTAAAGTAATTGTTGCTATGTAAACGAAAAATAATATTGATGTTATATGATATATGTCAATATACGTTCATTTGCATATTCCATTATTGTTGATTATATCTTTTCACTGAAGTGGTCATGTTATATGCAAATTCCTCAATAGTGTTTGCTCATGTTATATGCAACATTGACGTGGTTCGGTTGTGCCCAAGTGGCTTTTTGTTGTTTCCAGGGAATGAAGCCGAGTGGCCTATGTTTTGCCGGAATGATGATTCATTTCCGTTCCGGCAAATTTCAGGTGCTCGATTTGTCCACTTTTTAGCAAAGGTCATCCCGAAATTTTTCGTGAATTTCGGCATGACTTGTGCTACAAACTAGGACATATCGAGTGCCCGGAATTTGCCGCACCAGGAAGGTGGGTAAAGGAACCCTACTCCGATATTGTAAAGGATAATCCGACAATTACGGAAGAGCGGTATGAAATATTCAAGGCGGCTTGCGATGCCGAAGCTGCCAGAGAAAAGTCGAAGTACATGAAGGGGCTTCAAGAGAGGAACATGGGGTGCCACCACCTTGGAAGCCGTGGTTACGCGGGGAATGCTTTGGGTGTACCAAACGTCACAACGTAACTGGGTGGCTATAAAGGTGCACTACGGGTATCTCTGAAAGTGTCTGTTCGGTTGGCACGAATCGAGACTGCGACTTGTCACTCCATGTAATGGAGAGGTATCTCTGGGCCCACTCGGTAGGACATCATCATAATGTTCACAATGTGACCGAGGAGTTGATCACGGGATAATGTGTTGCGGAACGAGTAAAGAAGCTTGCCGGTAACGAGATTGAACAAGGTATTGGGATACCGACGATCGAATCTCGGGCAAGTATCATACCGGTAGACAAAGGGAATTGTATACGGGATTGACTGAATCCTTGACATCGTGGTTCATCCGATGAGATCATCGTGAAATATGTGGGAGCCAACATGGGTATCCAGATCCCGCTGTTGGTTATTGACCAGAGAGATTTGCTGATCTCTGGTGAAGAGTGGGCTAATGTTTCGTGTCTAGGTCAGTGGATTAAGAGGGTTCCGACGGTGGTCTTGGCTTGGGCTAGGGAGGAGAGGTGCGAGCTACCGGTGGTGAGCCATGCGGTGGAGCTCGAGTCAATTCACGGGCTAGGGGCTGCTATGTGATGACCCACAAGTGTAGGGAATCTATCGTAGTCCTTTCGATAAGTAAGAGTGTCGAACCCAACGAGGAGGAGAAGGAAATGATAGGCAGTTTTCAGTAAGGTATTCTCTGCAAGCACTGAAATTATCGATAACAGATAGTTTTGTGATAAGGTAATTGGTAACGAGCAACATGTAACAAAAGTAAATAAGGTGCAGCAAGGTGGCCCAATCCTTTTTGTTGCAATGGACAAGCCTGGACAAATTCTTATATAGAGGAAAACGCTCCCGAGGACACATGGGAATTATCGTCAAGCTAGTTTTCATCACGCTCATATGATTCGCGTTCGGTACTTTGATAATTTGATATGTGGGTGGACCGGTGCTTGGGTGCTGCCCTTACTTGGAAAAGCATCCCACTTATGATTAACTCCTATTGCAAGCATCCGCAACTAAAAAAGAAGTATTAAGGTAAACCTAACCATAGCATGAAACATATCGATCAAAATCAGCCCTTACGAAGCAACGCCTAAACTGGGGTTTAAGCTTCTGTCACTCTAGCAACCCATCATCTACTTATTACTTCCCAATGCCTTCCCCTAGGCCCAAACAATGGTGAAGTGTCATGTAGTCGACGTTCACACGACACCACTAGAGGAGAGACAACATACATCTCATCAAAATATCGAAAGAATACCAAATTCACATGACTACTAATAGCAAGACTTCTCCCATGTCCTCAGGAACAAACGTAACTACTCACAAATAAAATTCATGTTCATAATCAGAGGGGTATTAATATGTGTTGGAAATATTCCCTAGAGGCAATAATAAATTGATTGTTATTATATTTCCTTGTTCATGATAATCGTTTATTATCCATGCTAGAATTGTATTGATAGGAAACTCAGATACATGTGTGGATACATAGACAACACCATGTCCCTAGTAAGCCTCTAGTTGACTAGCTCGTTGATCAATAGATGGTTACGGTTTCCTGACCATGGACATTGGATGTCGTTGATAACGGGATCACATCATTAGGAGAATGATGTGATGGACAAGACCCAATCCTAAGCATAGCACTAGATCGTGTAGTTCGTATGCTAAAGCTTTGCTAATGTCAAGTATCATTTCCTTAGACCATGAGATTGTGCAACTCCCGGATGCCGTAGGAGTGCTTTGGGTGTACCAAACGTCACAACGTAACTGGGTGGCTATAAAGGTACACTACGGGTATCTCCGAAAGTGTCTGTTGGGTTGGCACGAATCGAGACTGGGATTTGTCACTCCGTGTGACGGAGAGGTATCTCTGGGCCCACTCGGTAGGACATCATCATAATGTGCACAATGTGATCAAGGAGTTGATCACGGGATGATGTGTTACGGAACGAGTAAAGAGACTTGCCGATAACGAGATTGAACAAGGTATCGGGATACCGACGATCGAATCTCGGGCAAGTATCGTACCGATAGACAAAGGGAATTGTATACGGGATTGATTAAGTCCTTGACATCGTGGTTCATCCAATGAGATCATCGTGGAACATGTGGGAGCCAACATGGGTATCCAGATCCCACTGTTGGTTATTGACTGGAGAACGTCTCGGTCATGTCTGCATGTCTCCCGAACCCGTAGGGTCTATACACTTAAGGTTCGATGACGCTAGGGTTATAAAGGAAGTTTGTATGTGGTTATTGAATGTTGTTCGGAGTCCCGGATGAGATCCCGGACGTCACGAGGAGTTCCGGAATGGTCCGGAGGTAAAGATTTATATATGGGAAGTCCTGTTTTGGTCACCGGAAAAGTTTCGGGGTTTATCGGTAACGTACTGGGACCACCGGGAGGGTCCCGGGGGTCCACCAAGTGGGGCCACCTGCCCCGGGGGGCCACATGGGCTGTAGGGAGTGCTCCTTGGCCTACATGGGCCAAGGGCACCAGCCCCACTAAGGCCCATGCGCCTAGAAGGGGAGAGGGGGCAAACCCTAAGGGCATATGGGCCCTAAGGCCCATACACCCTGCGCCTCCCTCTCCTCCCCCACTTGGCCGCCACCCCTTGGCCATCTAGGGCTGCCGCCCCCTAGGGGTGGGAACCCTAGAGGGGGCGCAGCCCCTCCCATTCCCCTATATATATGAGGCCTAGGGGGCTGCCCATCATACACACGTGATTCAATCTCTCGTTGGTGCAGCCCTGCGTCTCTTCTTCCTCCTCTTCTGCGGTGCTTGGCGAAGCCCTACAGGATTGCCACGCTCCTCCATCACCACCACGCCGTTGTGCTGCTGCTGGATGGAGTCTTCCTCAACCTCTCCCTCTCCCCTTGCTGGATCAAGGCGTGGGAGACGTCACCGGGCTGTACGTGTGTTGAACGCGGAGGTGCCGTCCGTTCGGCACTTGGTCATCAGTGATTTGGATCACGACGAGCACGACTCCATCAACCCCGTTCACTTGAACGCTTCCGCTTAGCGATCTACAAGGGTATGTAGATGCACTCTCCTTCCCCTCGTTGCTAGTCTCTCCATAGATAGATCTTGGTGACACGTAGGAAAATTTTGAATTTCTGCTACGTTCCCCAACAATATGCATTAAGGATCTGAACATATAATCTTCCACCGAATAAACCAACTAGCATCAACTACAAGCAGTATTTGACACTACTAGCAACCTACAGGTACCAATCTTAGGCTTTGGGACAAAGATTGGATACAAGAGATGAACTAGGATTTGAGAGGAGATGGTGCTGGTGAAGATGTTGATCGAGACTGACCCCCTCCTGATGAGAGGATTGTTGGTGATGACAATGGCGATGATTTCCCCCTCCCAGAGGGATGTTTTCCCGGTAGAATAGCTCCGCCGGAGCCCTAGATTGGTTCTGCCAAGGTTCCGCCTCGTGGCAGCAGAGTTTTGTCCCGCAAGCTTGCTTATGATTTTTTCCAGGGTAAAAGACTTCATATAGCAGAAGATGGACACCGGAGGCCTGCCGGGGGCCCACGATGCAGGGGGCGCGCCCAGGGGGGTAGGGCGCACCCCCACCCTCGTGGCCAGGGTGTGGGCCCCCTCTGGTATTTTCTTCCCTCAGTATTTTTTATCAATTCCAAAAATGACTTCCGTGGAGTTTCAAGACTTTTGGAGTTAGGTAGAATAGGTCTCTAATATTTGCTCCTTTTCCAGCCCAGAATTCCAGCTGCCGGCATTCTCCCTCTTCATGTAAACCTTGTAAAATAAGAGAGAAAAGGCATAAGTATTGTGACATAATGTTTAATAACAGCCCATAATTCAATAAATATCAATATCAAAGCATGATGCAAAATGGACGTATTACTATGGCGGGGCTCGATGCATGTGTGAAGACGAGGGGAGGGAATGGAGGAGGTGCGAGGAGAAGAGGTCATGCAGGGGGGGGGCTTTTGTAGGATCGCTGGGGGTGCTGGGGCCATGGCACCGTCGCACTTCACGCTGGAGCTTGGCAGAGCCGCCAGCCTACTCGTTGCTTTGGCTGCGGCTCGAGTTTTCACATGAGGAGTCGGGGAAGCAGCCAAGATTCTCTGCACCGGCCTAGCGCGTCGCAACAAGTCTAGGTGCACGGGCGCATAGTGGTCATGGCCGCGACCGCGTTTAGGGGAGGGGGCCTAGCCATGGCTGGATGCTGGGAGGGGCTCGGATGCGTGGTGCTGCGTGTGGCAAGGGCGTCGGGGACGCGCGGCTGGGTGTCAGTCGCGTGGCCAGGGGCCGGTTGTTGCACAGAGTGTGCGCTCTGGCATGCCACCTCTGGTCACCAAGGCAGTTGTGTCCTGATGTTTTTGGGCGTATCTGGCTTTGTCTAGTAGTTAGGGGTGGTATACTAGGAGCATGTGTGGCTGCAGGTGGGTCCAGGATGACGTGTGCTGCCAACTAGACCTTCTAGAAGTTCCTGGGTACAAGGTGTTTATTGTGTGCAAAATGAAAACTACTAAAGGTTTGGTTGTGAGCTTTGGGGTAGTTGGTCTAGGTACTAAGGTGAGTCTAAATGCAAAGTTTCAGTGCAATAACATCGCTCTAGCTAGTACTTGCTATACAAAGTGAAAGAAGGGCCAGAAAGTAAAAAGAGGAGGAGGGGCTCAAATGCAAAAGTTTCTGGAAGGGCTAGGGACTTATCTAAAGTGTATTTAACCCAAAGGATTTATGAGAATTATCTAGGGATTTTTAGAAATCTAGAGAAGTTAGTTGCTTCATAATCCAAATGCCCTAGGGCACATATTCTTTATAAAAATAACATACTTTTGGGTTTGAGTTATGAGCAAAAGTTAAGATGCTAGGAAGAGAAGAGTAGCTAGTAAGGGTGGATTTTAGTTGGTTTCATGTTTGTTCAGTTCAGAGGAGTTGATCAAAGAAAGCCAAGCAGAAAGCAGAGAATCCAACAGAAGAAGAGGAAGAAGAAGAAAAAGAAGAAAAAGAAAAATGGGCCAAAAATCAGGGTGTTACAACCTTCTTCAATGGAGAGGTTTCCCCGGTAAATTTAGAGATTGGATTGCAACTGTCTTGTGTTCCTCGTCTTTGAGGATCCTTTTAAATGGAGTGGCTGGCGTTCTCATCAAGTATGGTCGTGGGCTACGACAAGGGGACCCCGTCCCCCTCTCTTCTATTCGTCATTGCTATTGACCCATTGCAACGAATCCTTAGGTGGCGACGAGACATGGGTTCCTGCATAATATGAATCTGCAAATAAACTGATGTGCTCGACGGGCTTTGGAAGATTGCCTCGTGGATCGCTTTCCTCCTAACCCACCAGATCGGGCATAATGTTACTGCCAGTCGGACCTAGAAATCTTTTGGAAGGTTCCAAAAACTTGAAAACCACACTTCCTATACGTAAATGGGTCGGTCTGTTCGTTCATGGCGGGGAGCGCCAAGTACGGTTAAGATTTTAACCGGCGCGTGAAGCGCCAAATAGGAAATCCTGGTGTCGAGGGGGTAGGGTGGCATGAGAGCTATTTCTCGCTTAGTGCGAGTCAACGCGGTACTCTTACCACAAGGAGTTCCCTTAATGAGTCAGCCTAGTCAATCAACTTTCTTCCAATTTTTCTTTCAGTTTTCCATCCTGCTTTGCTATTTCTGGTTTTTATCTCATTTGTTTTTTAGTTTTTATGCATATCTTCGTTGATTTCCTTCCTTTTTCTTTTTCTTTCTTTCTTCGGTTTCCACGTGTTTTCTTCAAAAAAATGTGTGCCTTTCTTCATCATTTTTATTGGTTTTTTGTGTGTGTTTCTTCAGCAAGGTTTTTCAACACATGTCTATGTTTTTTAATATACATTGTACATTTTTAGTGTACGCGTGGAACATTTTTCTGATACACATTAAACAATTTTCAAAAGCACCATGTACATTTTTGACAAATACATGCTTTGAAGAAAAAAATTCAATACATGTTGAGCATTTTCCAAATACACGTAAACATTTTTTAATGGCAATAAACATTTTATGAAACTATGTGGACATTTTTTTAGGGAAAAGCTTCATATCAATCGGCCGATTTTAAGCATGCATCCGCCACGCGCTGCATCGTGAGATGACGCTGATCACCGTTTTATGTTGGGCGTGTTTTCACACGGGTCTATTACATTTTCGCTTGCAATTTTGCTCGGCCTTCTCGTGCGCACGACAGGTGCCCCGTGGGCCTTCAACCTTGCACGCCGCTTCCTTCCTGAAACAACGTTCAGGTTCGGTCGTTCTCCACACATCTCTCGTTCATCCAAACGAGGCGCTAGAAGCTGCACCGCCGTTGCCGCCATCGCTATCTCCGGTCGTCTCTACCACCGCCCATCCCTCTTTGCTCCTCCTCTCCTCTATCAACAACGTCCGTTGTTAACATACTCTTCCATCAGATTGGTTTTTTGGTTGCATTTGCTACATCATGCATTTTTATATGGTATCAGAGCTAAGAGGTCTTGAGTTCAAGACCGGCTGACACAATTAAATTGCAGCCTACTTTTGGTCCATGTTTGGATCTGAGGGAGGCACACATGAGGGGCAGTGTTGACATATAAATATATTGCTTAGTCTCTTCCGTTAGATTGGTCTTTTTGGTTGCATTGGTTAGAGAATGCACTTCTACATGGAGTGGTCTAGTCAATGCAACCAAAAGACTTATCTGATGGAAGAGTATGTCAATACTCCCCCTCACGTGTGGCTCCCTCAGGCCTAAACGTGGACCAAAAGTGGGCTGCAATTTAATTGCGCCAGCCAGGTATTGAATTCAAGACCTCTTGGCTCCAATACCATGTAGAAGTGCATACTCTAACCAATGCAACCAAAAGACTGATCTGATGGAAGCGACTAAGCAATACATTTATATATCAACACTCGCCCCTGCTGCTACCGGATGACGATGAAGACGACCTCCACTCGTCGCTGCCATCCACAGTGCAAGCATCGCCTCAAGTGGAGGCCACCAGTCTAACGAAAAACTTATAGAAGTCGATGGTGGGCAGTGCAGGTAAGAATTTGGATTGCAGCATCCTCGGTAATTTTTTCTGAAACATCACATGTGTTGCATAAGTTCTTTCCGCAGCAATACATGTGTTCCAAAAAAGCGAAGATGGCAAAAAGAAATTCTACAACACCAATTCTGTTGCAAGAAAAATCTACAACAAAACTATTGCAAAAATAATTCTACAACAAGACCTGTGTTGCAAAAAAATATCCGCAACACAACCAATGTTATAAATGTTTCTACAACAAGATCTCTGTTGCAAAGTGGAGAAATACGTTCACCCGTTAGATTGGGTCAGATTCGACGGCTCGCGAGGCGGTGGATCTTTTTAAAAGATCCACCGGCCGACACGTAGCAGCCCTTTTTTTACAATGTCTAAATAATTTTGCTTTCAAAATTTTAGAAACATTTTTTTGAAACATGTGAATAATTATTTAAAACAGAATGTGCATTTTTTGATTGGCACGAAACTTTTCCTTACACTATACAAAACTTTTCTTAACATTTTGTAAATATTCTTTTAAATGTGATATGTTTTAAAACATGTGAACATTTTCTGAATAGTATGAAATATAATTTTGAATTAGGAAAATATTTAAACGGTTCTTAAAATGACACAAACATTTTTTGAAAGTGTGTGAATAAGTTTTGAATGTGACAAACATTTTTTCCTAATGCTACCAATATTATTTTAAAGTTGCCTAAACATTTATTAAACACAGCACGTACATTTTCTTTTGAAAGCGCTTTGATTTTTTTGTTTAGATACTATAATATTGTTTCATTTCAGAAATTTAAATAAAAGTAATAAAACAAGAAAATAAATAAAAAAGGAAAGAAAAAACCAGCGTTTCTCCCCACGCCGGGCCAGCCTAATAAGGCGCTGCTGGAAGCGAGTGCTATCACTGCGAGGGAGGTATAGCCGCCCCCAGTCCAGCCAGGAGTCTACGGGAAAAACGATCAACATCACCATGTATAGCGCTACAATTTGACGTGAATTGGCTCAGATTTTTTTTGAGGGAATGTCATCATGGCGCACTTTATTTCAAGTTGAATAATTATTCATCTTTCATTACACCCGGGACAATAAAGCTACGGGGATTACCCTCCTAAAACACAAAAGAATTAGAAGTAAAAGCATGCCAAGCTAATGTGTGCGCCACCATGTTCACTTCCTGTTGCAATGTTGCACAGAGATATTCCCAATTCTAGATGCAATCTAAAAACAATCTACTAGTATAGCCGAGTATGGACTCCACACCTGAATGATCCCCATTAAAAGCTTGTACAAGTTCTAGAGAATCTATTTCAACTATTATTGGAACACAACCCAACTTTTCCATCATGTACTGCCCTTCTGAAGCGTTGTTGCCTCTGCTGTTGCTGCATCAGAAATCGATCTAGAGGCCAGTAAGCTCCTGCAATAGCTTCACCAACTGCATTACGTAGCACTGCACCTGCTCCATCTGTTCCATTTTCAGTAAAAGATGCATCGATGTTCAGTTTATATGAAATTATTGGTGGTCTGTGGTCTGCACCATGTTACATTGTTACTATACTAGATGACCCGTTGCGCCCATGGCGCAAAGACCGAGCACAAGCCATGTATTGGAGGAGTGTGCATTGAAATATGTAGATACAGATTGAAACATATATAAAAGCCTTTTCAGTTGGCATACATCTGGACTTATTCGAGAAAATATTCTTGATAAGACATCTTTACACTAAGAATTTTAAAAAGTAGAGCTTGCATATTTGCAATGAGCAGAGAACATGCAGTAGACAAAGGAAGATTTTTTTAAAGTATTGTTGTTGCCAAAGCACAGCTCATGATACTACATGCAACAAGCAAGTGATACTGATAGACAATTATGCAGAGGCCCTTGGACGTGCACTTGAAGGCAAAAGCATATATTGGTTCAGAAGCACACCAGGCAACAGTCTAAGCAGCAAATGACCGACAATTAAACACATAGGATGGTCTTAGGTGATTACATCAGATTTAAAAGCATGATAAACATAGAAGTCTTGGTAGGCATGTATACTAATGCTAAGTTATATAATAAGGGGCTCTTGCAACTTGATTATATTGAGTAGACGATTAGGTGCAGTCCCTTGGAAGTGCATTTGAAGACGAAAGCATATGCTTGACGTTCCTCCATGTGCGCCTGATGGAAGAAGTCGCTCTAGCCTCTAGTGATGGTGGCCCTTTTGTCAACACCCATGATAAAGCGGGTTGTGATACCGGTAGTTCCGTCTCCAGTAATGATTGGCACCATGGTCAGCATCCATGTGTGAGAAAAGCAAGCCCTTAGAAACAGAAACCCTAAAGTGCTAAAAATGATAGTAAAGGTTAGTTAGTATATCATTTTATACGATGTCATTGTATGAACTAGAACAAAGTAATTGCAAAGGATTACCATCCTTTTGCCATCTGTAGCAAATGTTTCCATCATGTGGCACACATAGTACTGATTAGGTGTGGTGGTGTTATGGATGAGCTTTCGCAGCCTACGAACATTATGGTTGTAGAGCTTAACTCTGTTGCCCCCACACAACATGCGGACTAAACTCATCTAGGTAGTGGATGCCAGGATTACCTATGTTAAATTATACAAAGTTATACCATTTTGTAGTTGTGATGAGAGTAGTTGGAATGAGAAGAGTCATGTAGCTCTTACTGCGGAGAATATACTTTCCTGGCTTTAGATTGATTTTCTTTCCTTTGAATTTTTGCATTGAGCTTGCTTTGCATGGGTGATGAATATACTCAAATGGTTTATTGTGCTTGCGACATAGCGGTTCGTCTGTAATGAATAAATAAGATCATGCTAAGATAAAATGATGTCTATGATTTGAAACTTGTCAATATTAATCATAAATATGTTTTTGAGTATTACTCTTGGTAATTTGGCCGCCGCCGATATCGCTGGTTGTGTCTGCCTCCTCTTGTTTAACTGCTGACATCTGGAAAAAAGTAGTAGAATCATTAAGCTGACCTATCTGCATGTGATTTCAGCTGGCATGTTTAACAGTTATGCATGCATTTGAATATAGTGAGACCGAGTTATTACTGGACATAATTTCACAGGCTATTACTATGAAATTGCAAGTGTATCAGGAAATGAATAATCTGTTGTTGCTGCATAAATATAGAAGCTACATGATTTCTTATTCTCCACCAACCGCCTTGTTAGTGTGCCACATGCTTCTGTGGGGTCCTCACACCGCCCTCCCTTTCTCTTATCTCCAGCCGAGAGACACACAGCCACATATTCCTCCAAGCCCCTCCTCCCTTCCTCTGTTCCTCTCTCCCTGATCTGTTGCCTCCCCCAAGCCCCTCCTACCTCCCCGATCTGCTACCTCTGTCAAGCGATGCAGCCAAATCGATGGCCTCCATGCGCATCCCAAGAGAAAGTGAGGTAGAGGGAGTGGCCCATGGCTGGATTAGGCAGCTGCAAAGCTCAGTGGCTCTGCTGCGAGCCTGAGACGGCGGAGGTGAGAGTTTGGACGCCGGCTGACGACGGGATACTGTGGGCATCGTCGGCCGGGGTTACAATGGAGCCCGGCACCACAGCGCCCGGAGCTGCAATGGAGCACTGCCGGGGTTGCAATGGAGCCCGGCACCACGGCGCCCGAGCTACAATGGAGCTCCGTTGGAGCTGCCATGAAGAGTGGGTGCTACTTCCGGCGGTGTGGCAAGTCGAGGACGGCGACGCTCACCACCGGTGCTGCAATGAAGTGGGCGTTGCTGCCGGCGGCATTGCAATAGAGCAGGTGCTGCTGCGGGCGGCGCAACAAGTCAAGGATGGCAGGGCAGCAAGTCGAGGACGGCGACGCTCGCCACCAGTGATGCAATGAAGCGAGCGCTGCTGCCAATGGCGCAACAAGTCGAGGACGGCGATGCTTTAATGAAGCGTCGATGGAGCCACCGACATCGGGCTGCTGCATGGCGAGGGATGCAATACTATGGCGGCCTCGGGCCTCGATGATGTTGTGTTTGTCTGGGTCACAACATCGCCGCTGCTGCCAAATTACCAAGAGTAATACTCAAAAACATATTGAGGACCTGCTGTAGTCACGTTGGTCACGCATAGTCAGAGTCGCGTTTGCTGCTTTGTGCTGGGAGTGGTGTATGCGAGGCCACTGTAAATTGGTGCTACCAAGGTGAGTGGTGGGTCCTTGATCCCTACATGCAGTACCAATTTAGATAGTAATACTGGTTAAATTAACTCATGATCAACTGTTAAAATTTGCCGCTATAAATTAAGGTGAAAGGCCCCTTGAATTGTTTGCCTCGTTCACACAATGAATTCCTTGTGCAGGGAGTTCTAGCGATGCATTATACAAGGAGCTATGGCATGCTTGAGCTAGGCTTTTGATCACAGTGCCTTGCCAAGGTGAAAGGATTTACTACTTTCCAGATAGTTATATGGAACAGGTATGTGTCACCGCATTGGTGTTTGGTTTTCTTGATGCCAAATTACTAATGAATGAATTTTGCTACTCAACACAAACAATAGCTATTTGTACAATGTGACACGCTTCTTGTGTTAAAATGGCAATGACTTTGTTTATGCCGAATACTCATCCAGTTATTCAAATAATAATCATCCGCGTATTTAAAGATCGTCCACATACACATTTAGAACCTGTTAGGGTCATCGTGTGTGCGAGACGTGTGCTTCTCTAGTATGGTCATGTATTAGTTGACAAATGAGTATCCATTAGAGGGTACCACTTTACATACAGTGCTTCCAGCCTTGTAGGCCTCACGAGAAGTCCCTTTGCCAAGCTTCACTGTGATGCCTAACTAACTATTTCACAAACATTTTTGTTAGCTAATAAAATCAATAGATTTTCGCATGTCATGACAAACTGATTTCTTCCGGCTGCCCGAAAAACAGAGTACTAATACACTGAGAGACTGTACAATTGTTTAGCCTACTTTACAAATTAATTTTAGAACTGGCTAAACATATCAGGATATACACCAGTTGACAGCAAAGAAAATAAATCATCACCATTAATACTCTACTAAATGAATACAACCATTCACATCTCCAGAATTGTACTCCCTCCGTTCCAAATTACTCGTCGCAGAAATGGATGTATCTAGAACTAAAATACATCTAGATACATCCATACCTGCGACAAGTAATTCGGAACAGAGGGAGTATTATACATGTCAAAGAATGACTAACAGTACTTGTTCTTCTCTGAAAGCTGACAAGAAAATACAGTTGGTAGAAATGTTAAAATGATTTTGAGCTCTAAACTTCAGTTATCAATACACTTGACTGTCTACCGATCTCTGACTGGTTAATTTAGGAATCATCAAATTTACCTATAAGGGAGCAATTGTCTGTAAGATGTGACTTGTTTGCATGCATTTCACAGATAAATATGTAAATAAAAGTTGACTTGCATACCTGGATATTTACATTCACATACAGAGACAATATATCTTCAGTTTCACATATAGGACAAGAATGTATAGTCACAAACTCACAATTCCATGGCAGCAAAAATCTTCAACCATCTGTGAACTCCATACAACAATGATATTAGAGATCTCTTGTTTTGTTGATATATTGATATATAGAGGAAGGAGATGTAGTCTATAGGACAGGAGAAGCAACCATCAATTGTGCTAATGTCACCTATCCATAGTGCCATATGTCCAAAGGCACTCGAGTAAAAATTAAGACACAAAAGTGACAAATGGAAATGGGAGTTTGGAGCTCATCCATCTGATTTAGATGGTCTGGGAAAGAACAACGATTTTGCCCTCTTGTGGATTTAAAATACAATTAGAAAAGTTCAGTTAACTAGTGAATAGGTGCTTTAAGCTCATCCAACCTCCTTAGTTTTGGAAATGAACAAATCCCTCTCATAACATAATTTAATACATCATATTTACGCAGACATTGCCAATTCATTTATCTGGCACACAATAGTTAAAAAATAGGAACTGCTAGTACATCATACATATACACGTAGTATATCACAAAGCATGGCTAGAGTTCTTTGGTTATTAAAATGCTCTCTTGTGAGTATAATAGCAGTTTAGGATAAAATCCTGGACCGCTAGAGTTCTTTTGTTAACAACAGTTTTGGTAGAAAATAGAAGCTTCAGCTAGCACCAAGTCATAAACTTATAGAAGATAACTCCAAGAAGTAGGTTATCAGTCCCTTGTGGATTCTTTTCATAAACAATGTTACCATGCTTTGAAGCCTCTCTGTACTTTACTGATCTGTACTTCTTGTGGGCAATGCGAAGTGCCTCTCTTCATCACCAGCTACAGCCGCTCCTTCAGCTGCAGGCGTGGAAATTGTAGCCCAAACAAACACACCCTAAGTAACAGTAAGAAATTGGTTAGGAATAATATGCAACACATATATAAATAACCAAGAGATATGGGAATTCACATGCAGATTTTATTTGATAATAGTTCTTTATCTAAGAAGATACAAAATTCCATGTAACCATATTTCCTACCACCACATGATATATTATGGTGCCATTTCATTAAAAATCATTGAGATTATTAAGAAATGGATAGAAAAGATGAACTATAAAATAAAGTAGCATCTCTATACGGGCATCAAACAAATTACCATGCTGACCTAATAAGCACATACATGTAGCATTAGCACCGAATAGAACATCTGAACATGAATAAACAATGTCATACAATATTAATGCAAGGATGCCATGGACTGATCAAAATGAAAATAGGGCATATAAAACCCTCTTTGAAATTCTAACTGGTGAATAGTTTGTGGATGCTTACAAATTCACTCAATGAGTTATGGTCGAAAGCAGTAAATTTGAACTATTTTTGTTCTGGCGGGGGATCATAATACACACATAAAACACTACTTGTAGATATACATATTGGATATAGACATCATCGAGGCTGCAAATTAAAATATACCTCTATAATAAGAAAATTAAGAAAAATCCAATTTCATAGTTTCCATCTTGTCAGCATCAAGGCTCAGTGTGAAGCAATGGTTTTAGGTAACGGTATGGTTCAAACATTTACTATGTTAATGCGTGTGTGCTATCTCCCATATTTCTACCTTCCAGTTACCACGAAAGATTATTATTCCAAAACAACCCCCTGCAAAATTATGAAGGAAAAGAAAGACAAGAACAGAGTCAGTCATGAACAAAGCAACAAGGAATCAATAGACCAGCATGAAAGAGACTTTCACACAAGAAGAAACAACCCACCCACATATATTTGCTTCCCACAATCCTTGCAAATCGGAGGAACACAAACAAAAGAGGAAGATATGGGGAGAGGAGAAGGATGAGCAAGAGGGGATCTTGTGATAGGAGGATAAACCGACCACAACCATGGAGCTCGGGCCTCGCTGCTCCATCCTAGGAGGCTGGCGTCGCTGCCCCCCCCCCCCCCACCGCTGGCCTCCTGGGCCTCCCCTGCTCCTCCACCCCAGCGAAAAGACCCCGCCTCCCCAACCATTGGTCGTGTCAATTGTGCTAATGTCACCTATCCATAGTGCCATATGTCCAAAGGCACTCGAGTAAAAATTAAAACACAAAAGTGACAAATGGCAATGGGATTTTGGAGCTCATCCATCTGATTTAGATGGTCTGGGAAAGAACAACGATTTTGCCCTCTTGTGGATTTAAAATACAATTAGAAAAGTTCAGTTAACTGGTGAATAGGTGCTTTAAGCTCATCCAACCTCCTTAGTTTTGAAAATGAACAAATCCCTCTCATAACATAATTTAATACATCATATTTATGCAGACATTGCCAATTCAATTATCTGGCACACAATAGTTAAAAAATAGGAACTGCTACACTAGTAGAAAAAGGGTCAAACGTGAAGCACATTAGTGCCGGTTTGTATTTGAGCCAGCACTAATGTATACATTAGTGCCGGTTCCAACGGCTAGCCGGGCCGCTTTCATTAGTACCGGTTCGTGGCGAACCTTTAGCACCGGTTCGTGCCACGAACCGGTACTAATGAGAGTGGTGGCAGGATGTTGTCAGACTGGGGCCCCTCCAGCCCCTTTAGTACCGGTTCTTGGCACGAACCGGTACTAAAGATCGTCCTACATCAACCCTTCGTCCACCCGAGCTCGCTATGTAATTCCCCTTTCCCCTCGCCTCTCTGTTCTTCCCCTCTTCCTCTCGAGCTCATCTCACATTTTTCCCAAATTTTGTCAAGATTTGAAGGCCCCCATCCATTGAAATGATCACAAAGGTTAGCAATTTTGTCATTTCATCTCTCATTGCTGGATTTACTCTTGCAATGCTTTATATAGTGATTAATTTGTGAGTTTAGTAATTTGGGAGGAAATATATATATGTGCTAGTATTTGATTTATATGCAATTTGAGGTCGAAAATAACACTTAGTTTGCATATGTAGGTGTGGTTTACTTAGTGCCTTCTAAATCTCCGTCGTAACCACCGTCGATCGCCCGCACCGTCCCGTCGGCGGCACCACCTTGTGATGAGCCTCTTTGTTCATGAAATTTTATATAAAAATTGATGTTTGTTTGATTTGGATATATAGCTACTCGTATAATTATCTTACCCGTATGTTGTTTGTTATACATATAGTGCCATGGTTTTGATATCCGTCCCCGTCAGCCCTCGTCCTTGTTATGATTCGGATGTGGTATATATATTCTCTTTTAAAACTAGTTGCATTTCGTGTTTATGACAAATTATGCCCATCAAGTTGACATAGAAATTTTTTCTAGGAGGTATGTGAACCGGAAATTCCAACCGACCCTATTGTCGAGAGGTTAAATTTAGTTGAAAGAGAAAACGAGTACTTGAAAGAAAAATTGAAAAGAATTGAGGGGGAGAAGATGGAATTGGAGTTGCATGTCGCCGATTTCGTCGATGATCACAAGATCAAGATGGAGAAAATGCGCTTGAAGATTAGAAAGATTAGAAAATATGCCATCGATAGTGAGGCTTGGTATCATTATGCTGTTGGATCCATTGTTACCTTAGTTGCGATCTTGATCGCATTTGTTGTTGCATTTAAATGCTTTAGCTAGAGAGTTATTTGTTTGTTGCATTTAAGTGTTGTATGAACTTTATGTATGAACTTGTATTAATTTGGTCTATTCGGTGTTGTGTAATGAAGATGAGCCGGCAATGGATGTATGATGACCGATGCTCTCCCCAGTTCGTTGAGGGCGTGCATACTTTTCTGATTGCGGCTGAGGCAAACAAGCGGGCGGATGGTTTTATGCCTTTTCCATCTGCTGGCTGTAAGAATGGTCACAATTACTCTACGTCAAGAACCATTCATGTCCACCTGTTTGAGTCCGGTTTCATGCCCCACTATAATGTTTGGACCAAGTACGGAGATAGAGGAGTTATGATGGAAGACAATGAAGAAGAAGAGGACGACGACAGATATCCTGGCCATGGGTTCCCTGAATACGATGATACAACAATGGGGGAAGAAGCTGAGCCGGTAATGCGGGAAGAAGCTGGGCCGGCAATGCGGGAAGAAGCTGAAGAAGAGGCATCAGATGAACCCGTTGATGATCTAGGTCGGGCCATTGCCGATGCAAAGAGAAACTGCACAAGTGATTTGGAGAAGAAGAAGTTGCAGCGCATGTTAGAGGATCACAAAAAATTGTTGTACCCGAATTGCGTAGGTGACAAGAAAAAGCTGGGCACCACACTGGAATTGCTGCAATGGAAGGCAGAGAATGGTGTATCTGACAAGATACATGCATGCCCTAATGATTGCATCCTCTACTGTGGTGAGTATGAGGATTTGAACGCTTGCCCGGTATGTGGTGCATTGCGCTATAAGATCACCCGCGATGACCCTGGTGATGTCGAGGGCCGGCGCCCCAGGAAGAAGATTCCTGCCAAGGTGATATGGTATGCTCCTATAATACCACGGTTGAAACGTTTGTTACAAAACAAAGAGCATGCCAAGGCGATGCGATGGCACAGAGAAGACCGTAAGAAAGACGGAAAGTTGAGAGTACCCGCTGACGGGTCGCAGTGGAGAAAAATCGAAAGAAAGTACGGGAAGGAGTTTGCAGATGACGCAAGGAGCGTATGGTTTGGTCTAAGCGCAGATGGAATTAATCCTTTTGGGGAGCAGAGCAGCAACCATAGCACCTGGCCTGTGACTCTATGTTTGTATAACCTTCCTCCTTGGTTGTGCATGAAGCGGAAGTTCATTATGATGCCAGTGCTCATCCAAGGCCCTAAGCAACCCGGCAACGACATTGATGTGTACCTAAGGCCATTAGTTGAAGAACTCTTACAATTGTGGAATGGAACAGGTGTACGTGCGTGGGGTGAGCACATGGGGGAAGAATTTGACCTAAAGGCGTTGCTGTTCGTGACCATCAATGATTGGCCTGCTCTCCGTAACCTTTCAGGACAGACAAACAAGGGATACCGCGCATGCACGCACTATTTGGACGATACCGACAGTATATATTTGGCTAATTGTAAGAAGAATGTGTACCTGGGACATCGTCGATTTCTTCCGAGCAGGCATCCCGTAAGAAAGAAAGGCAAGCATTTCAAAGGTGAGGCGGATCACCGAATGAAGCCTGGCCACCGTACTGGTGCTGATGTACATGATATGGTCAAGGATTTGAAGGTGGTCTTTGGAAAGGGTCCTGGTGGACAACCTGTTCCGAATGACGCTGACGGACGCGCACCCATGTGGAAGAAGAAATCTATATTTTGGGTCCTGCCCTATTGGAAACGCCTAGAGGTCCGCTCCGCAATCGATGTGATGCACGTGACGAAGAATCTTTGTGGGACCCTGCTTGGCTTCTTGGGCGTGTATGGGAAGACAAAAGATACACCTGAGGCACGGGAGGACCAGCAACGTATGCACGGAAAAGACGGCATACATCAGGGTCATGCAAGCTACGCTCTTGCCAAAGAAGAGAAGGCAATCTTCTTTGAATGCCTGCTCAGTATTAAGGTACCGTCTGGCTTCTCGTCGAATATAAAGGGAATAATAAACATGGCAGAGAAAAAGTTCCAGAACCTAAAGTCTCATGACTGCCACGTGATTATGACGCAACTGCTTCCGGTTGCATTGAGGGGGCTTCTACCGGAAAATGTTCGGTTAGCCATTGTGAAGCTATGTGCATTTCTCAATGCAATCTCTCAGAAGGTAATCGATCCAGAAATCATACCAAGGTTACAGAATGATTTGGTGCAATGTCTTGTCAGTTTCGAGTTGGTGTTCCCACCATCCTTCTTCAACATCATGAGGCACGTCCTAGTTCACCTATGCGAAGAGATTAACGTTTTGGGTCCTATATTTCTACACAATATGTTCCCCTTTGAGAGGTTCATGGGAGTCTTAAAGAAATATGTTCATAACCGTGCTAGGCCAGAAGGAAGCATCTCCAAGGGCTGTCAAAATGAGAAGGTCATTGAGTTTTGTATTGACTTTATTCCTGACCTTAAGCCGATTGGTGTTCCTGAATCGCGGCATAAGGGCAGACTAGATGGAAAAGGCATGCTAGGAGGGGAACAAATAATATGTATGGACGGACATTCTCTCACTGAAGCACACTACACAGTTCTACAGAATTCCGCCTTGGTGGCTCCGTATATGGATGAACACAAGAATTTGCTATGGTCCAAACACGCGGAGCGGTCTGATGAATGGATTACACGCGAACAAACCAGGAGTTTCGCCAGCTGGTTGCAAGCACGTACCATGCATGACACCTCTATTGAAGATGACCTGTACTTGCTGTCCCAGTTACCATCTTCGAATATAATAACTTTCAAAGGGTACCAGATAAATGGTAATACATTTTACACGATCGCCCAAGATAAGAAGAGCACCAACCAAAACAGTGGTGTCCGCTTTGATGCAGAAACCAAGACGGGAAAGGAAACATATTATGGTTATATAGAGGACATATGGGAAATTGACTATCGACGTGGTTTGAAGGTCCCTTTGTTTCGGTGCAAATGGGTCAATATGACACGAGGCGGGGTAACGGAAGACCCGCGGTACGGAATGACAACAGTGGATCTCAACAATCTTGCGTATGCAGACGAACCATTCGTCCTAGCCAATGATGTGGCACAGATTTTCTATGTGAAGGACATGTCTACCAAGCCAAGAAAAAGAAAAGATAAGGAAGCGAATGCATCGTACGATGAGCCAAAGCGACACATAGTTCTTTCTAGGAAGAGAAACATCGTGGGAGTGGATGACAAGACAGACAAGTCAGAAGATTATAAAAAGTTTGATGAAATTGCTCCATTCACAGTGAATATTGACCCGAGCATCCCGTTAAATGATGAAGATTTTCCATGGTTACGGTGCAAATGGACACACACGAAGAAAAAGTTTCACACCCAAAGATCTGGGATGTGATCGGCTTCACTAGCTATCATCACTTTCTTCTGTGTTTCACACCCAGAAGGGAATCTCTGTAATAGTTAGGGTAGTTAATTATGTGTTTTGGCATTTGAAACGCGAAGAAATTTTATGTGCAAACAAATTCTTTCATGCCTTTACTGATTTTTAAAGTTAAGTTATTCACAAACTAGTGATTCACACTAATTTCAAATAATTCAAATTTAAACTATTCATATTTGAAAACTACGGGCACTAATAGAAAGTTTGTAATTTTTTGTACCTAAAGCAAAAATATTCACGAAGAAACTCAAAATACACAAAAAAACAACTAAAAAAATAAATAAAGCAAAAAAATAAAAAAGCCCGCCTTCTAGGCTAGAGCGGCCTGCATACGACTAGAAACCCAACCCGTTGTTGGGCCAGGATGCAGGCCCGCAAAGGCCCGGTAGGCCCACGGGGCAGCACAGCACAGGTAGGACCAGAAGGCCTGCATTTGAGAGGAGCTCGAAGGAGCAGCCGCGGCTGGGTTTATAAACCAGTGCGGCTGCCCTTCGCTAGGCGAGGTGGGACTAAACTTTGCGCCCCTCGCCTGGCAGCGCACCCCCCCTTTAGTACCGGTTCGTGGCACCAACCGGTACTAAGGGGGGGGGGCCTTTAGTACCGGTTGGAGCCACCAACCGGTACTAAAGGGGGTCGCTTCCCGCCGCTTGGCCTGGCCAAAACAGGCCTTTAGTACCGGTTGGTGGCTCCAACCGGTACTAAAGGTGCCTTCTATATATACAACACTTCAAAATTTCGTCAGTTTTCATCTCTCCCTCTGCATCTTCTTCTCTCTGCACACCGTCGCCCGCCGCCCCCGCCGTCTCCATATCCCTCGTCGCCGCCCCCGTCGCTAGCCCCGTCACCGCCCCGTCCCCGTCGTCGCCGCCCCGTCGTCCCGTCCCCGTCGTCACCGCCGCCCCGTCCCGGCCCGTCCCGGCCGTGTCGTCACCGTCCGCGTCGTCGTCGCCGCCCCGGCCCGTACGTCCCTGTCCCCGTCATCACCGCCCCGTCGTCGCCGCGCGCCCCCCGTCGCCTCTCGCCTCGCCGGCCGGTGAGCGCGCGCACACACACACATACATTTTTATTTATATATTTTTTTGTTTTTTAGAAATTGTTAGACATTTTTCTGTTTTTTAGAAATAGTTAGAAATGTTAGAATAGTTAGAAATGTTAGAATTGTTAGAAATTTTTCTGTTTTTTAGTTATAGAAATAGTTATAAAAAAGCTAGGAATTTTTATTTTTTTTAGTTATAGAAATATTAGGAATGTTATAGAAATGTTAGTTATATATAACATTGTTAGAAATGTTATAGAAATGTTAGAAATTTTAGTTCTCAAAATCCAATCATTAAAAAAATGTTACTTTTTGCAGGCATATAGCTAGTATTTGTTGTCGACGATGCCCGGCTGTAGCGATCAAACCTCAAACAGTCTGATCTCTGTGCTCCGGTGTCATCCCTGGATCAGTAATGCTGACACCACACAGTACTTCGAAGGATTTATAGCAGAGTGGCAATCACACACTTATTACATCGATGTCTCAAAAGAGAACTTATTACAATAATATGGCTTAAGGCCATCTAGTGTCGATAACAGCGGAAGACTTGGAGGATAAATGGGTCCATCAACTCCAACGGCATCACTGAGTATAGAACCACGGCCTAAAACACCTTAATCGTCGTCTGAAAAGTCTGCAACATTAATGTTGCAGCCCGAAACGGGTCAGCACATGGAATATGCTGGCAAAGTAACACATAGAGAGTAATGGAATGAAACAGCTATACTATATGCATATTTGGCTGGTGGAAAGCTCTATGGTTACTGTTTTGCGTAAAGCCAATTTTTCCCTACTGCAAAGGAATAAATTTATTTAACTATCATGGTGGTTGTTAAACATTGAGAATGGTTGACAGCATCCTCAATCCCAATTAAAAAGTAATCAGTAAAACCCAACAATATTAATTAGAAGTAACATGATGAGATTCACATGATATTCAAGTACTAGATACTCAAGATTGTCCATAACCGGGGACACGGCTAATCATGATTAGTTTGTTACACTCTGTAGAGGTTTGCGCACTTTTCCCCACAAGACTCGATCGCCTCCGTTAGATTTCTCGCACTACTGGTGTTTGAGAAACGGATGACCGAGACATAGTCTTTCAGAAGCGCTAGCACCTTACGATGGAGTAGACCGTACCACCTACATCCCCTACATCTGCTAGTCTACCCCTATTAGAGTTCGCACGACTTAGTCAAGTATGCCAGAGCCCATAATGGATTGTGGCTGCACACGTAAGTATTTAGCATGAAAGATCTTATGATCCCTTTGAGCCTGGGTGGCGGTCCAAAATAAAACAGGCAAGTCCTGATAGACATCAGGTGCCTCAATCCACCCAGATGTGTGTTTAAGTTGCCACCTTAGATAAGCCATTAAAATTATCAATCTCACATCTGTCATGGATATCACTCACGCAATCCACGTCTACTAGCATAGCATGGCATAATAAGCAAACGTAGAAGTAACACCCAAAGGTTTCATAGTAACAGGTAATAGGTACTACCTCATCTACTTCCCATCCCACAATTTAATTAGATCCTAATCATGCAATCTGTGAGGATGGATCTAATGCAATAAAACTTTGTTGTAGAAAAGGTATGATCAAAGTGTTACTTGCCTTGCTGATGATCCGCGAGTCCTAGAGATTCGAAGTAACAAGCGGCACAATCCGGGTAATCGCAGACAAACAACAAGCATACAATAAGTACTCATCTAATGCACAGGTAAAACTCGAACAAGAGATCGAACCAGAAAGTTCAACTTAAGAACTCCGGTTGCAAAGAGAGAAAGAACCGAACAAAGAAACCGAAAACAAACGGCGGAAAACTACTCGGTTCTAGCAAGTTGAAACTAGGTAAAATTTTACAGTAGCAAAACTTAGTTAAAGATGATCAGACAGAACGGCGGTTTCGAAACGAAACTCCGGGCGCTTGAATCACCTGATTCCGATAAACGAGCGAGAAGATAGACTAGAAAGAAGATCGGATCTGAGATCGCGATCACGGAATAAATTTGACGAGAAGAAAAAGAAGAACGGTTGAACGAACAGACGTTTGTTAACCTAGAAGAAATCCGGTGATCACGTTCGTTAGGACGAACGGTCCGGCGAACGATCTCTATGCAAATAAATCGGAAAAGAGAACGAATCCGATCTAGAAAACCGGAACGGTTTAGAGAAGAAACAGAACGATTTAGAAGAAAACCGATCCAAGGAAAAGAAAGAGATGTGGCGCGGTACCTCCGGCGAGGGGCTCCGGGCGGCGGCGGCGTGGTGCGGCGGCGGTGGGAAGGTGCGGCGGCGGCGCGGGGCACTAGGCGCGGCGCGGGTGAGGGGTGGCGCGGCACGGGTGTGGGGCGCGGGGTGCTTGGGGCTTTGGATTTGATGGTTTAGAGGGGGGGGTGTGGGAGTATTTATATTGGGGAGGGGAGAGAAAACTTGGGGTAGGGGTCAAGGAATTGGACTAGGACTAGGAAAGAAAAGAGGGAAAGAGATCTAGGAAATAAACGGAAGTAGGATGAATCCTACTAGGAAACCAACAAGGGGCAGCGGCGGCCTCCCTGGCGCCCTGCGCCTGGGCGCTGGCACGCGCGCGCGGCTCCCTGGCCGGCCGGCTAGGCCTAAGGCCCAGAGGCGCTGCGGTTCATTTTTTTTAAACGGTTCCGCGCTCGGAAAAAAAACAGAAAGAGATCTAAACGAACTCCAAATCTAATAAAGTAAATTTTCCCCAACACCTAAAAATGAGTCGAACAAAATGAACTTTTCTTCGGGCCTAAAATGCAAATTTTGAAAACGCGCATTTTTCCCTATCCAAATAAAAGGCAAATGAAACTCCGACAAAACCAATGATCCTTTCTTCAAAATTTGAGAAGACTCAAATATGAAAAAGATGAAATCTCCAACTCTCTCCGAGGGTCCTTGAGTTGCGTGAAATTTCTAGGATCGACAAAATGCAAGAAAATATGATATGCATGATGATCTATGTATGACATTCCAAATTGAAAATTTGGGATGTTACAAACCTGCCCCCCTTAAGATGAATCTCGCCCTCGAGATTCGGGTTGGCTAGAAAATAGGTGAGGGTGGTCCTTGAGCAAATCTTCTTCTCTCTCCCAAGTGGCTTCATCCTCTAAGTGGTGGTTCCACTGAACTTTGCAAAACTTGATAACCTTGCTGCGGGTAACTCTGCTGGCATACTCGAGAATCTTAACTGGTTTCTCCTCATACGTCAAGTCGTCCTTCAACTGAATCGCTTCTAGCGGTACTGTATCTCTTAACGGTACCTCCGCCATCTCGGCGTGACATTTCTTCAGCTGAGAAACATGGAATACGTCATGAACTCCTGACAGTCCCTCTGGTAATTCCAACTTATACGCGACTTCTCCCATTCGTTGCAAGATCTTATATGGTCCAACGAAACGCGGTGCCAATTTTCCCTTAACTCCAAAATGCTTAACTCCTCGAAGTGGGGATACTCGGAGATAAACTCTGTCTCCGGTTTCGTAAACTGTCTCCTTGCGTTTAGAATCTGCGTAGCTCTTCTGCCTGGACTGGGCTACCTTGAGCCTATCGCGAATCAACTTCATCTTCTGTTCAGACTCCTTAATCAAATCTGGTCCAAAGAACTGACGGTCTCCAACTTCGTCCCATGACAACGGTGTCCTGCACCTCCTTCCGTATAAAGCTTTGAAAGGTGCCATCTTCAAACTGGTTTGGTAACTGTTGTTTTAAGAAAACTCCGCATACGGCAAATTATCATCCCAACTAGATCCATAATCTAGTGCACAAGCTCTCAGCATATCTTCCAAAATCTGATTGACTCTCTCGGTCTATCCATCTGTCTGCGGATGAAAAGCGGTGCTGAATTCTAGCCTGGTTCCCAAAGTTTCATGCAACTGATTCCAAAACTTTGAGGTAAATTGGGTTCCTCTGTCTGATACAATACTCCTTGGAACTCCATGCAAACAAATGATCCTCATCATATATATCTTTGCCAACTTAGCACTGGTGTAAGTGGTCTTAACTGGAATGAAATATGCTACCTTCGTCAAACAATCAACTACTACCCATATC
This sequence comes from Triticum urartu, assembly GCF_056163025.1. NCBI lineage: Eukaryota > Viridiplantae > Streptophyta > Magnoliopsida > Poales > Poaceae > Triticum > Triticum urartu. Next base: position 23,651,933 of record NC_141877.1, on the reverse strand, counting down.
GAGTCATATCCTGCCTATCTTATCCCACTTCCATTCGGGTATCGGCAATGGTTGCAATAATCCGGCTGGTGTCTGATGCTATGCCTTCACTCTATGACATACGTCACAAACTGTTACATATGCTGCAATATCTTTCTTCATTCCGGTCCACCAGAATGTCTCCTTCAAATCCAAATACATCTTGGTATTTCCTGGGTGAATCGAATATGGTGAATCATGTGCCTCTTGTAGAATCAACTTCCTGATCTCCGGGTCATTTGGCACATAAACACGGTCCTCAAACCATAGGGTATCATGCTCATCCTCACGAAATCCCTTTGCTTTTCCTTTGCTTAGTTTCTCCTTTATAGCAGCAATCTCCTTGTCAGACTTCTGAGCTTCTCTGATTCTATCCATCAATGTTGACTGAATCTCCAATGCTGCCACATAGCCTTTCGGAACTATCTCTAGACTTAGTTCACGAAGGTTTTCTGCTAACTCCTTTGGTACTTCTCCCGTCATCAATGTATTGACATGGCTCTTACGGCTCAATGCGTCAGCTACTACATTAGCTTTACCGGGATGGTAATGCAATCTCATATCATAATCCTTGATGAGCTCCAACCATCTCCTTTCTCTGAGATTCAACTTCTTCTGCGTGAAAATGTACTTCAAACTCTTGTGATCCGTGTACACCTCACAATGATTTCCAATGAGGAAATGTCTCCATGTCTTCAATGCTTGCACTACGGCTGCTAACTCCAAATCATGCATGGCATAATTCAACTCATGAGGCTTCAGTTGTCATGATGTATACGAAACAACTCTACCTTCCTGCATAAGCACTGCTCCAAGTCCTCGACGTGAAGCGTCGCAATACACCTCATAATCCTTGGTCTGATCTGGCAAAATCAATACCGGTGAGGTAACCAATCGTTCCTTCAACTCCTGGAAACTAGCCTCACACTCTTCAGTCCAATTGAACTTGGTATCCTTCTTCAACAACTCCGTCATAGGCTTCGCGATCTTTAAAAAGTTCTCAATGAATCTCCGGTAGTATCCTCCGAGTCCAAGAAAACTCCGGATCTCTCCAACTGTCGTTGGTGCTTCCCACTCGGTTACGGTCTCAACCTTTGTGGGGTCAACTGCTATCCCTTCTCCGGATATAAATGTCCAAGAAATCCAACTTCCTTCAACCAAAACTCACATTTGCTAAATTTGGCATATAACTGATGTTCCCTTAGCTTCTCCAAAACCAAACACAAATGTTCCTTATGCTCTTCTTCATTCTTTGAATAAACTAGAATATCATCAATGAACACTACGATGAACTTATCCAGAAACTCCATAAACACTTTGTTCATCAGGTTCATAAAATAGGCAGGTGCGTTAGTCAATCCAAATGACATAACGGTATACTCATACAGTCCATATCTCGTGGTGAAAGCTGTCTTAGGAATGTTCTGTTCCTGAATCTTTAACTGGTGGTACCCTGATCGCAAATCGATCTTGGAAAACACTTTAGCTCCTTGCAAACGATCAAACAGATCATTTATCATTGGCAGTGGGTACTTGTTCTTGATGGTTACTTCATTCAATCCACGGTAATCAACAACCATCCTTAATGATCCATCCTTCTTCTCCACTAGAAGTACGGGTGATCCCCAAGGCGAAGAACTTGGGCGAATGTAACCCTTCTCCAATAACTCCTTAATCTGATTCTTAATTTCTACCAAATCCTTTGCTGGCATCCGGTATGGTCTCTTTGATATTGGGCCTGTACCTGGCAATAACTCAATCAAAAACTCAATGTCTCTATCCGGTGGCATGCCTGGCAACTCTTCAGGAAATACATCAGGAAAATCCTTTACCACTGGTACTTCCTCCTGCACTACTCCTGTTAGGCAATTTACTTGTGTCCTATTTGGCACATGCCGGGATACATACTTGATCCTTCTTCCTTCAGGCATTGTAAGCATAATTGACTTACTAGCACAACCGATGTTTCCTCCATACATCGACAACCAATCCATACCGAGGATTACATCCAATCCTTGAGATTCCAATACTATTAGGTCTGAGGGAAAAACATAGTTACCAATCCTTAATGGTAACCTGGGGTCACGTCTCAGAGGCATTTAAGGGTTTAGAAAAGAAGAGATATAAGAATAGAATGAGGTCTAAAGAGAAAACACTACCCCAATGCACATGAGCAAATTCACACAAAATCACTTCATTCAATCAAACAAGGGCATACAATCGATCGAGCTATCGCAAAAGTGCTCGAACTATAGTGTTTACATGGGGGGGAATACTACTAATATTTGGTGGTCATCTAGAAATTTGAACCGGTGGAAGACTCCATGATGTCCGCCCCAGCTTCGTCTTCAAATTCGGGTTCACTTGGATCCGAATCAGTGTCGTCGATGATGATGTAATTGTCCGGACATGTGATGTACATCTCTTCCTTCCTGGATGCTAACTCCCTCCTGAGTTCTTCAATCTCCTGCTTAAGATCGCAGTTGTGTCTTGCTAGAGCTACGATCTCGTCCATGTAGTCCTTGCGTGTAGCCTTCAGTTCTCCTTCTAGCTCGATGATCCTTGTCTTCGCATTCTTCAACTCCATCATATCATTGCACATCTGGTTCTCGTGGCGTCGAATGTGCTGGTTTAACTCCTGGATGAATGCTGCAATGGATCTATCCTTCTTGGTGGTGACTAACTCCCATTGTTCATCTCGGCGTCTGCAAATCTGGTAGATAGTGTTCTTGAGGTCTTCTTGATAAACTTCTCCAATGCGTCCTATGGTGATATGGGCTGCCATGCTCCTTCCTAGACTCCAAGTTTGTGCATTGAAAACACTATCTATGGACTTCGTGATTGGCGCGAATGTCCTTCCCGGAACGTGAGCTTGAATCTTCCAGCGCTCCTCTTCAGGCAAAGTGGCGTTGAAGGTTCCCGTGAAACTTGGTAATCCAATGTTTAGATATACTTGGTGACTTCCTTCAAGTGAAATCCAAAAGGTGTGCCTTCATCCGGTTGAGCATACTTAATCTTCGCGTCCTTCATCCTAAAGAGTAGAAAAGATGAGGAGTTAGAAAATGAGGAGAGAATAGTGATCTATGGCTTTAACTTAGTGGTCGTGTCCTATAGTCAGCGTGTGCTCTGATACCATCTCTGTAGCGATCAAACCTCAAACAGTCTGATCTCTGTGCTCCGGTGTCATCCCTGGATCAGTAATGCTGACACCACACAGTACTTCGAAGGATTTATAGCAGAGTGGCAATCACACACTTATTACATCGATGTCTCAAAAGAGAACTTATTACAATAATATGGCTTAAGGCCATCTAGTGTCGATAACAACGGAAGACTTGGAAGATAAATGGGTCCATCAACTCCATCGGCATCACTGAGTATAGAACCACGACCTAAAACACCTTAACCGTTGTCTGAAAAGTCTGCAACATTAACGTTGCAGCCCGAAACGGGTCAGCACATGGAATATGCTAGCAAAGTAACACATAGAGAGTAATGGAATGAAACAGCTATACTATATGCATATTTGGCTGGTGGAAAGCTCTATGGTTACTGTTTTGCGTAAAGCCAATTTTTCCCTACTGCAAAGGAATAAATTTATTTAACTATCATGGTGGTTGTTAAACATTGAGAATGGTTGACAGCATCCTCAATCCCAATTAAAAAGTAATCATTAAAACCCAACAATATTAATTAGAAGTAACATGATGAGATTCACATGATATTCAAGTACTAGATACTCAAGATTGTCCATAACCGGGGACACGGCTAATCATGATTAGTTTGTTACACTCTGCAGAGGTTTGAGCACTTTTTCCCACAAGACTCGATCGCCTCCGTTGGATTTCTCGCACTACTGGTGTTTGAGAAACGGATGACCGAGACATAGTCTTTCAGAAGCGCTAGCACCTTACGATGGAGTAGACCGTACCACCTACATCCCCTACATCTGCTAGTCTACCCCTATAAGAGTTCGCACGACTTAGTCAACTATGCCAGAGCCCATAATGGCTTGTGGCTGCACACGTAAGTATTTAGCATGAAAGATCTTATGATCCCTTTGAGCCTGGGTGGTGGTCCAAAATAAAACAGGAAAATCCTGATAGACATCAGGAGCCTCAATCCACCCAGATGTGTGTTTAAGTTGCCACCTTAGATAAGCCATTAAAATTATCAATCTCACATCTGTCATGGATATCACTCACCCAATCCACGTCTACTAGCATAGCATGGCATAATAAGCAAACGTAGAAGTAAATCCCAAAGGTTTCATAGTAACAGGTAATAGGTACTACCTCATCTACTTCCCATCCCACAATTTAATTAGATCCTAATCATGCAATGTGTGAGGATGGATCTAATGCAATAAAATTGGGTTGTAGAAAAGGTATGATCAAAGTGTTACTTGCCTTGCTGATGATCCGCGAGTCCTAGAGATTCGAAGTAACAAGTGGCGCAATCCGGGTAATCTATCGCAGACAAACAACAAGCATACAATAAGTACTCATCTAATGCACAGGTAAAACTCGAACAAGAGATCGAACCAGAAAGTTCAACTTAAGAACTCCGGCTGCAAAGAGAGAAAGAACCGAACAAAGAAACCGAAAACAAACGGCGGAAAACAACTCGGTTCTAGCAAGTTGAAACTAGGTCAAATTTTATAGTAGCAAAACTTAGTTAAAGTTGATTAGACGGAACGGCGGTTTCGAAATGAAACTCCAGGCGCTTGAATCACCTGATTCCGATAAACGAGCGAGAAGATAGACTAGAAAGAAGATCGGATCTGAGATCGCGATCGCGGAATAAATCCGACGAGAGGAAAAAGAAGAACGGTTGTACGAACGGACGCTCGTTAACCTAGAAGAAATCCGGTGATCACGTTCGTTAGGACGAACGGCCCAGCGAACGATCTCTATGCAAATAAATCGGAAAAGAGAACGAATCCGATCTAGAAAACCGGAACGGTTTAGAGAAGAAACAGAACGATTTAGAAGAAAACCGATCCGAGGAAAAGAAAGAGATGCGGCGCGGTACCTCCGGCGAGGTCTCCGGGCGGCGGCGGCGTGGTGCGGCGGCGGCGGCGGCAAGGTGCGGCGGCGGCGCGGGGCACTAGGCGCGGCGCGGGTGAGGGGTGGCGCGGCACGGGTGTGGGGCGCGGGGTGCTTGGGGCTTTGGATTTGATGGTTTAGAGGGGGGGTGTGGGAGTATTTATATTGGGGAGGGGAGAGAAAACTTGGGGTAGGGGTCAAGGAATTGGACTAGGACTAGGAAAGAAAAGAGGGAAAGAGATCTAGGAAGAAAACGGAAGTAGGATGAATCCTACTAGGAAACTAACAAGGGGCGGCGGCGGCCTCCCTGGCGCCCTGCGCCTGGGCGCTGGCACGCGCGCGCGGCTCCCTGGCCGGCCGGCTGGGCCTAAGGCCCAGGGGCTCTGCGGTTCATTTTTTTTAGAACGGTTCCGCGCTCGGAAAAAAAAACAGAAAGAGATCTAAACGAACTCCAAATCTAATGAAGTAAATTTTCCTCGACTCCTAAAAATGAGTCGAACAAAATGAACTTTTCTCCGGGCCTAAAATGCAAATTTTGAAAACGCGCATTTTCCCTATCCAAATAAAAGGCAAATGAAACTCCGACAAAACCAATGATCCTTTCTTCAAAATTTGAGAAGACTCAAATATGAAAAAGACAAAATCTCCAACTCTCTCCGAGGGTCCTTGAGTTGCATGAAATTTCTAGGATCGACAAAATGCAAGAAAATATGATATGCATGATGATCTATGTATAACATTCCAAATTGAAAATTTGGGATGTTACACCGGCCCGCATCCTCGCCGTCGACACGTCCGCGATGACGTCCAGCTGACCCATGTCCGGGACTGGGCTCCGCCGGGCTGGCACTGGGAGGTGCTGCCTGGAGGGGCGCGCCGCTTGATGAGGAACTCGGCCCCGGGTCCCGTCGTCGACCCTGATCTCGTTTGGTGGTGTTCGCGTGGGCCAGTTTCGGTGCGGAGGGAGCCGGCCCCGTCGGAGGTGGTACGTCGTCGTGTCAGGGAGAAGGACGAGCACGTCCATCGCTACATGGTTGCGTTAGAGGGCGGCAGGTTCTCCCATACCTGGCAGTTTCTTTGGGGATCTCACTTCAGCTATGATCCTGTGAGGGTTCCTTCTCTTTGGGTGTCCACCGCAGCGCCGCAAGAACCGCGAGTGTCCTAGATTCTTTAATTAGCTACCTAGCCAGTGATGATGTACTATTCAATATTATATATTATTCGAGACCATGTATTCGAGATTAAATCTATTATTCGAGACGATGTATTCAAGATTATATCTATTATCCGAGATGATGTATTCGAGATTATATCTATTATTCGAGATTATACTAAATTGTTTTATATTTCTTTTGGCATAGTTAAATAAAAGCTATGGTGGACAATACCGAGAGAGAGAGAGAACAGACCATGTTCGATATGATACTCGGGCCAGATGATGATCAGAATGAACAAGATTATGACGGCTCTGAATTTCTAAACAACACCGGAGAGGGTGATATGATATTCGATCGCGATGACCGAATTGATGAAGTCATGAACTACGATTATGACGATGACGAAGAACATGTTGATCCTGAAACAACAAACACCGGCGAGGTATATATATTTATATAAGCAGGAATCTGGTGACCATCACATGTTTTAAATGAGTTGAAGATATATTAACGAATCGATCTTTCTTCTTTCAGCCATCCGGATCGAGCAAATCTTCAGGCAAAAGGACGAAACGAGGCCCGAACAAAAAGTTCAAGGAGGGCGTAAAGTACAATATCGAGGCATTCAGACCTAATGGCGAACCATTAGCGCCTAAGAAGATTGCGGACAAGTTCGTTCGTTAGTGCGGAGTTCTTGTGAAGGACCAACTCCCGATCTCCCTTCAAGAATGGAGAAAGCCAGCAAAGCCACGTCCAAATGTTACTTTTGTCGACGAGAATCAAAAAAACTGCTTTGGGATACTCTCATGGAACATTTCACCCTACCAGATCATTTCACAGAAGCAGATGTGCAGAAAGTCAAGGACGCTGCTTTTAGGAAGATGGCGGTTGCATTCAAGAACCACAAGAGATGTTAATGGGAGAAGTACGTCAAGGGAGGAAGGAAGACTCCAGTATTCGAGGGGATACTAGAGAATCAAAGTGCTCATTGGGACGATTTCATGAAATTCAAGGATTCAGAATTAGCTAAGGAACGGTCGAGAATAAACAAGAAGAATGCCGAAAAAAAGGATAAGTTCCATAAGCTGGGGCCAGGTGGCTACGCGGTGGCAATGCCTAAGTGGGATAAGTCTGAGAAGGAGATGGAGGATGCAGGTGTCACTCCGGTTACTAAGAGCTGGCCCCCCAGGTGCAGGAGTTGGTTCTATGCGCATGGGGGGGAGTTGGACCCGAAGACAGGCAAAGTTTCGACGAAGGCATGTCTGAACGGAGCCGATGATAACATACTTGTTGCAATAGAAGAGGCTCGAACGGGGGTGTTCCAGCCGAACAGAGAGAACGACGAGCTTACGCGTGCCCTGGGAAATCCTAAACACCCGGGAAGAACACGAGGCAAGGGCGCTATTCCGTGGTATGAGGGGTTTTCGGACTGGAAAGCCGACTACAGAACCCGTGCGAGAAGGAAGATGGAGGAGGAGATGAGGAAGCTGGACTATGAACGCCTTCAAGGCCTAGAATCAGCGCACGCGGACTTGGCAAACAAATTCCAGCGGCAGCAGGAGCAGATCGACTCACTTAGCCAGCAAAGGGGGTCTCAGCAGCTGCAACAGCTAGCGGATGATCCAGCTTTGGATACCACCGCCCCATCCATGCGGAGAAGCAGCGTGGGTTCCGCCCCGTTTGATGCAATGCTGGATAGATACCCCGTGGATGACATCATGGAGAACACTAACTGCGAACTACACTTCAAAATGAAGAACATATCCATGAAGGTGGCGGACGGCGTTGCTTATACAAATTCCCCCGATGCAACCTTCCATTGCAACCCGATTCCAGCAGGCTATGCTCGTGTCGTGGTTGATGAGGTGGTGGACCAATATTCGGGGCTAGAGCTTGACATTCCTGGAGGTGACGGGGAGCACACACTCGGAGTTGCCAAACATTGTATCATCCTATGGAGAAAGGATTGCATCATCTTTCAAAGGCCATCGACACCGCATAACCCAACTCCTCGTCGAAGTCCGCCACCGAGTCAGCAGACTCCCGCTCCTCCAAGTCCACCAACGCGTGAGGCCACTCCTCCTCCTCCAAGTCCGGCAAAGTGTCAGGCCACTCCTCCTCCAAGTCCGACACAGCGTCAGACGTCCACTCCTCCTCCAAGTCCGGCAAAGTGTCAGGCCACTCCTCCTCCAAGTCCGGCACAGCTTCAGGCCACTCCTCCTCGTCCAACTCAGCCCCGTCAGCCGTCTCCGCCGCCTCAGCAATCGCAGAAGAGACACCCCACAGCTATGGTCCGTAGCGGTACCAGTCGATCAGGTCATAGTACAGGAAGTACAGGCGGAGGCAAGTGATATAAATATGGTCCAAACTTCAGTACTCCTCTTCCTGAGAGCGCTTACGACAGGACCAAGGAGCAAACCAATGCCATAGTGCGGGCAGAAGTCGACGCCCATTTTGGACTGAAACCGCCACCACCGCCAAGGAAGAAAGTGTCTGTGGAAGTTATTGACCACTTCATTTGTATGGCTGAACCACCAGCTCCTAAGCCTGTTGACACAGACTATGAGCGGCACATCAAGAAGTTACATCGACAACGTCTACAGAAGGAGGCGAGCTCGAGCTCGAGCAAACAACAAGCAGCTGTCAAAAACTGCGGGAGAACCGTTGCCCAGCTGGGAGAATAGATGGCGCAACCGATCCCCCTGCTTGTTGTGCCGCCAACAACACGTGACAGTACGCGCGGCCAATATTATTGTGGGCAAACAGTTTACGTTCCCCAGGTGGGCGATGTGGTAATAACCCAGCAGCATATAACGCAGGCTGAAGAACTCAAGATCACTGTTGGACAACTCCTCGAGATCGAGGACATGCCTGTGCTTACAGAGGAAATAAAAAGGAAATATGTCCGGGGCCAACCTTTGGTCAAGCCAGAAGATGTCAAGAAGCTCCCAACGAGAATGTATGAATTGCATCAATGGTACATGGACATTACCAAGAGATCCGATCGACAGTCCCTCATGGTGCAAGTCAACAAGGATCATTACTATCATGAGAAACTTGGGACCGTTGAGTATTCTGAACTGTTTCAGTTATACAATCAAGACGCACTGATCTGTGTGCATACTGCGTTTGCGAGAACATTCGTATGATGGCATCTGAAAGGAGCAGATCTCAAAGACAGGAATGGGTACGCTTGTCAGAACACTATTCACAATTTGTGCACCATTATCGATATCTAGTCACACAACTAATACACATGCATATTGATCTCCTTATTAACAGTTCACAGAGGTGCGGGACAAGCTCCTAGATACGGAGCGCGTACAAGCACTTCAAGAGGAAATAGCAGGATTTTTGCTCGACCAGGTCATAAATCCGAAGGGAGAATACTATTATCCGCTACCGCCCCCATCGACCAGGTCATGAACCACTTCCAATTTGTCATCATGCTCCAAAGGCACCAATTAGGCTAATGCAACTGGCTCCGAAGGCAAAATGCATATGTACGAGAAATTGTATATAGCTATACATGTGTGTATGTGTGAATTAATATGGTGGTTTGTGAGACATTGATGATCTATATATATGATTGGTTCTACTAGCTAACATATATATGCATAACGTGTACAATGTGTAGTATCGTAAAATACCAGCAAACGAAAAAGAATTAAAATGGAAAACACAAAATTAAATGAAAAAGAAATCATAAAACCAAAAACCCCCCAAACATTTTAGTACCGGTTGGTGTTACCAACCGGTACTAAAGGGCTCCCGGCCCCCGGAGCTGGCTCGTGCCACGTGGTTGCCCTTTAGCACCGGTTCATGCTGAACCGGTACTAAAGGGGGGGGGGCTTTAGTGCCCACACTTTAGTGCCGGTTATGGAACCGGCACTAAAGGGCCTTACGAACCGGTGCTATTGCCCGGTTCTGCACTAGTGCTAGTACATCATACATATACACGTAGTATATCACAAAGCATGGCTAGAGTTCTTTGGTTATTAAAATGCTCTCTTGTGAGTATAATAGCAGTTTAGGATAAAATCCTGGACCGCTAGAGTTCTTTTGTTAACAGCAGTTTTGGTAGAAAATAGAAGCTTCAGCTAGCACCAAGTCATAAACTTACAGTAGATAACTCCAAGAAGTAGGTTATCAGTCCCTTGTGGATTCTTTTCATAAACAATGTTACCATGCTTTGAAGCCTCCCTGTACTTTACTGATCTGTACTTCTTGTGGGCAAATGCGAAGTGCCTCTCTTCATCACCAGCTACAGTCGCTCCTTCAGCTGCAAGCGTGGAAATTGTAGCCCAAACAAACACACCCTAAGTAATAGTAAGAAATTGGTTAGGAATAATATGCAACAAATATATAAATAACCAAGAGATATGGGAATTCACATGCAGATTTTATTTGATAATAATTCTTTATCTAAGAAGATACAAAATTCCATGTAACCATATTTCCTACCACCACATGATATATTATGGTGCCATTTCATTAAAAATCATTGAGATTATTAAGAAATGGATAGAAAATATGAACTATAAAATAAAGTAGCATCTCTATACGGGCATCAAACAAATTACCATGCTGACCTAATAAGCACATACATGTAGCATTAGCACCGAATAGAACATCTGAACATGAATAAACAATGTCATACAATATTAATGCAAGGATGCCATGGATTGATCAAAATGAAAATAGGGCCTATATAAAAGCCTCATTGAAATTCTAACTGGTGAATAGTTTGTGGATGCTTACAAATTCACTCAATGAGTTATGGTCGAAAGCAGTAAATTTGAACTATTTTTGTTCTGGCGGGGGATCATAATACACACAAAAAACACTACTTGTAGATATACATATTGGATATAGACATCATCGAGGCTGCAAATTAAAATATACCTCTATAATAAGAAAATTAAGAAAAATCCAATTTCATAGTTTCCATCTTGTCAGCATCAAGGATCAATGTGAAGCAATGGTTTTAGGTAACGGTATGGTTCAAACATTTACTATGTTAATGCGTGTGTGCTATCTCCCATATTTCTACCTTCCAGTAACCACGAAAGATTATTATTCCGAGACGACCCCCTGCAAAATTATGAAGGAAAAGAAAGACAAGAACAGAGTCAGTCATGAACAAAGCAACAAGGAATCAATAGACCAGCATGAAAGAGACTTTCACACAAGAAGAAACAACCCACCCACATATATTTGCTTCCCACAATCCTTGCAAATCGGAGGAACACAAACAAAAGAGGAAGATATGGGGAGAGGAGAAGGATGATCAAGAGGGGATCTTGTGAGAGGAGGATAAACCGACCACAACCATGGAGCTCGGGCCTCGCTGCTCCATCCCAGCAGGCCGGCGTCGCTGCTCCCCCACCGCTGGCCTCCTGGGCCCCCCCTGCTCCTCCACCCCAGTGAAAAGACCCCGCCTCCCCAACCATTGGTCGTGTCAATTGTGCTAATGTCACCTATCCAGAGTGCCATATGTCCAAAGGCACTCGAGTAAAAATTAAAACACAAAAGTGACAAATGGCAATGGGAGTTTGGAGCTCATCCATCTGATTTAGATGGTCTGGGAAAGAACAACAATTTTGCCCTCTTGTGGATTTAAAATACAATTAGAATAGTTCAGTTAACTGGTGAATAGGTGCTTTAAGCTCATCCAACCTCCTTTGTTTTGAAAATGAACAAATCCCTCTCATAACATAATTTAATACATCATATTTATGGAGACATTGCCAATTCAATTATCTGGCACACAATAGTTAAAAAATAGGAACTGCTAGTACATCATACATATACACGTAGTATATGACAGAGCATGGCGAGAGTTCTTTGGTTATTAAAATGCTCTCTTGTGAGTATAATAGCAGTTTAGGATAAAATCCTGGACCGCTAGAGTTCTTTTGTTAACAGCAGTTTTGGTAGAAAATAGAAGCTTCAGCTAGGACCAAGTCATAAACTTACAGTAGATAACTCCAACAAGTAGGTTATCAGTCCCTTGTGGATTCTTTTTATAAACAATGTTAGCATGCTTTGAAGCCTCTCTGTACTTTACTGATCTGTACTTCTTGTGGGAAAATGCGAAGTGCCTCTCTTCATCACCAGCTACAGCCGCTCCTTCAGCTGCAGGCGTGGAAATTGTAGCCCAAACAAACACACCCTAAGTAATAGTAAGAAATTGGTTAGGAATAATATGCAACACATATATAAATAACCAAGAGATATGGGAATTCACATGCAGATTTTATTTGATAATAGTTCTTTATCTAAGAAGATACAAAATTCCATGTAACCATATTTCCTACCACCACATGATATATTATGGTGCCATTTCATTAAAAATCATTGAGATTATTAAGAAATGGATAGAAAATATGAACTATAAAATAAAGTAGCATCTCTATACGGGCATCAAACAAATTACCATGCTGACCTAATAAGCACATACATGTAGCATTAGCACCGAATAGAACATCTGAACATGAATAAACAATGTCATACAATATTAATGCAAGGATGCCATGGACTGATCAAAATGAAAATAGGGCCTATATAAAACCCTCTTTGAAATTCTAATTGGTGAATAGTTTGTGGATGCTTACAAATTCACTCAATGAGTTATGGTCGAAAGCAGTAAATTTGAACTATTTTTGTTCTGGCGGGGGATCATAATACACACAAAAAACACTACTTGTAGATATACATATTGGATATAGACATCATCGAGGCTGCAAATTAAAATATACCTCTATAATAAGAAAACTAAGAAAAATCCAATTTCATAGTTTCCATCTTGTCAGCATCAAGGCTCAGTGTGAAGCAATGGTTTTAGGTAACGGTTTGGTTCAAACATTTACTATGTTAATGCGTGTGTGCTATCTCCCATATTTCTACCTTCGAGTAACCACGAAAGATTATTATTCCAAAACAACCCCCTGCAAAATTATGAAGGAAAAGAAAGACAAGAACAGAGTCAGTCATGAACAAAGCAACAAGGAATCAATAGACCAGCATGAAAGAGACTTCCACACAAGAAGAAACAACCCACCCACATATATTTGCTTCCCACAATCCTTGCAAATCGGAGGAACACAAACAAAAGAGGAAGATATGGGGAGAGGAGAAGGATGAGCAAGAGGGGATCTTGTGAGAGGAGGATAAACCGACCACAACCATGGAGCTCGGGCCTCGCTGCTCCATCCCAGCAGGCCGGCGTCGCTGCTCCCCCACCGCTGGCCTCCTGGGCCCCCCCTGCTCCTCCACCCCAGCGAAAAACCCCGCCTCCCCAACCATTGGTCGTGTCAATTGTGCTAATGTCACCTATCCAGAGTGCCATATGTCCAAAGGCACTCGAGTAAAAATTAAAACACAAAAGTGACAAATGGCAATGGGAGTTTGGAGCTCATCCATCTGATTTAGATGGTCTGGGAAAGAACAACAATTTTGCCCTCTTGTGGATTTAAAATACAATTAGAATAGTTCAGTTAACTGGTGAATAGGTGCTTTAAGCTCATCCAACCTCCTTTGTTTTGAAAATGAACAAATCCCTCTCATAACATAATTTAATACATCATATTTATGGAGACATTGCCAATTCAATTATCTGGCACACAATAGTTAAAAAATAGGAACTGCTAGTACATCATACATATACACGTAGTATATGACAGAGCATGGCGAGAGTTCTTTGGTTATTAAAATGCTCTCTTGTGAGTATAATAGCAGTTTAGGATAAAATCCTGGACCGCTAGAGTTCTTTTGTTAACAGCAGTTTTGGTAGAAAATAGAAGCTTCAGCTAGCACCAAGTCATAAACTTACAGTAGATAACTCCAAGAAGTAGGTTATCAGTCCCTTGTGGATTCTTTTTATAAACAATGTTAGCATGCTTTGAAGCCTCTCTGTACTTTACTGATCTGTACTTCTTGTGGGCAAATGCGAAGTGCCTCTCTTCATCACCAGCTACAGCCGCTCCTTCAGCTGCAGGCATGGAAATTGCAGCCCAAACAAACACACCCTAAGTAATAGTAAGAAATTGGTTAGGAATAATATGCAACACATATATAAATAACCAAGAGATATGGGAATTCACATGCAGATTTTATTTGATAATAGTTCTTTATCTAAGAAGATACAAAATTCCATGTAACCATATTTCCTACCACCACATGATATATTATGGTGCCATTTCATTAAAAATCATTGAGATTATTAAGAAATGGATAGAAAATATGAACTATAAAATAAAGTAGCATCTCTATACGGGCATCAAACAAATTACCATGCTGACCTAATAAGCACATACATGTAGCATTAGCACCGAATAGAACATCTGAACATGAATAAACAATGTCATACAATATTAATGCAAGGATGCCATGGACTGATCAAAATGAAAATAGGGCCTATATAAAACCCTCTTTGAAATTCTAACTGGTGAATAGTTTGTGGATGCTTACAAATTCACTCAATGAGTTATGGTCGAAAGCAGTAAATTTGAACTATTTTTGTTCTGGCGGGGGATCATAATACACACAAAAAACACTACTTGTAGATATACATATTGGATATAGACAACATCGAGGCTGCAAATTAAAATATACCTCTATAATAAGAAAACTAAGAAAAATCCAATTTCATAGTTTCCATCGTGTCAGCATCAAGGCTCAGTGTGAAGCAATGGTTTTAGGTAACGGTTTGGTTCAAACATTTACTATGTTAATGCGTGTGTGCTATCTCCCATATTTCTACCTTCGAGTAACCACGAAAGATTATTATTCCAAAACAACCCCCTGCAAAATTATGAAGGAAAAGAAAGACAAGAACAGAGTCAGTCATGAACAAAGCAACAAGGAATCAATAGACCAACATGAAACAGACTTCCACACAAGAAGAAACAACCCACCCACATATATTTGCTTCCCACAATCCTTGCAAATCGGAGGAACACAAACAAAAGAGGAAGATATGGGGAGAGGAGAAGGATGAGCAAGAGGGGATCTTGTGAGAGGAGGATAAACCGACCACAACCATGGAGCTCGGGCCTCGCTGCTCCATCCCAGCAGGCCGGCGTCGCTGCTCCCCCACAGCTGGCCTCCTGGGCCTCCCCTGCTCCTCCACCCCAGCGAAAAGACCCCGCCTCCCCAACCATTGGTCGTGTCAATTGTGCTAATGTCACCAATCCATAGTGCCATATGTCCAAAGGCACTCAAGTAAAAATTAAAACACAAAAGTGACAAATGCCAATGGGAGTTTGGAGCTCATCCATCTGATTTAGATGGTCTGGGAAAGAACAACAATTTTGCCCTCTTGTGGATTTAAAATACAATTAGAAAAGTTCAGTTAACTGGTGAATAGGTGCTTTAAGCTCATCCAACCTCCTTAGTTTTGAAAATGAACAAATCCCTCTCATAACATAATTTAATACATCATATTTATGCAGACATTGCCAATTCAATTATCTCGCACACAATAGTTAAAAAATAGGAACTGCTAGTACATCATACATATACACGTAGTATATCACAGAGCATGGCTAGAGTTCTTTGGTTATTAAAATGCTCTCTTGTGAGTATAATAGCAGTTTAGGATAAAATCCTGGACCGCTGGAGTTCTTTTGTTAACAGCAGTTTTGGTAGAAAATAGAAGCTTCAGCTAGCACCAAGTCATAAACTGACAGTAGATAACTCCAAGAAGTAGGTTATCAGTCCCTTGTGGATTCTTTTTATAAACAATGTTAGCATGCTTTGAAGCCTCTCTGTACTTTACTGATCTGTACTTCTTGTGGGCAAATGCGAAGTGCCTCTCTTCATCACCAGCTACAGCCGCTCCTTCAGCTGCAGGCGTGGAAATTGTAGCCCAAACAAACACACCCTAAGTAATAGTAAGAAATTGGTTAGGAATAATATGCAACACATATATAAATAACCAAGAGATATGGGAATTCACATGCAGATTTTATTTGATAATAGTTCTTTATCTAATAAGATACAAAATTCCATGTAACCATATTTCCTACCACCACATGATATATTATGGTGCCATTTCATTAAAAATCATTGAGATTATTAAGAAATGGATAGAAAATATGAACTATAAAATAAAGTAGCATCTCTATACGGGCATCAAACAAATTACCATGCTGACCTAATAAGCACATACATGTAGCATTAGCACCGAATAGAACATCTGAACATGAATAAACAATGTCATACAATATTAATGCAAGGATGCCATGGACTGATCAAAATGAAAATAGGGCCTATATAAAAACCTCTTTGAAATTCTAACTGGTGAATAGTTTGTGGATGCTTACAAATTCACTCAATGAGTTATGGTCGAAAGCAGTAAATTTGAACTATTTTTGTTCTGGCGGGGGATCATAATACACACAAAAACACTGCTTGTAGATATACATATTGGATATAGACATCATCGAGGCTGCAAATTAAAATATACCTCTATAATAAGAAAATTAAGAAAAATCCAATTTCATAGTTTCCATCTTGTCAGCATCAAGGCTCAGTGTGAAGCAATGGTTTTAGGTAACGGTATGGTTCAAACATTTACTATGTTAATGCGTGTGCGCTATCTCCCATATTTCTACCTTCCAGTAACCACGAAAGATTATTATTCCGAAACGACCCCCTGCAAAATTATGAAGGAAAAGAAAGACAAGAACAGAGTCAGTCATGAACAAAGCAACAAGGAATCAATAGACCAGCATGAAAGAGACTTTCACACAAGAAGAAATAACCCACCCACATATATTTGCTTCCCACAATCCTTGCAAATCAGAGGAACACAAACAAAAGAGGAAGATATGGGGAGAGGAGAAGGATGATCAAGAGGGGATCTTGTGAGAGGAGGATAAACCGACCACAACCATGGGGCTCGGGCCTCGCTGCTCCATCCGAGCAGGCCGGCGTCGCTGCTCCCCCACCGCTGGCCTCCTGGGCCTCCCCTGCTCCTCCACCCCAGCGAAAAGACCCTGCCTCCCCAACCATTGGTCGTGTCAATTGTGCTAATGTCACCTATCCAGAGTGCCATATGTCCAAAGGCACTCGAGTAAAAATTAAAACACAAAAGTGACAAATGGCAATGGGAGTTTGGAGCTCATCCATCTGATTTAGATGGTCTGGGAAAGAACAACGATTTTGCCCTCTTGTGGATTTAAAATACAATTAGAATAGTTCAGTTAACTGGTGAATAGGTGCTTTAAGCTCATCCAACCTCCATAGTTTTGAAAATGAACAAATCCCTCTCATAACATAATTTAATACATCATATTTATGCAGACATTGCCAATTCAATTATCTGGCACACAATAGTTAAAAAGTAGGAACTGCTAGTACATCATACATATACACGTAGTATATCACAAAGCATGGCTAGAGTTCTTTGGTTATTAAAATGCTCTCTTGTGAGTATAATAGCAGTTTAGGATAAAATCCTGGACCGCTAGAGTTCTTTTGTTAACAGCAGTTTTGGTAGAAAATAGAAGCTTCAGCTAGCACCAAGTCATAAACTTACAGTAGATAACTCCAACAAGTAGGTTATCAGTCCCTTGTGGATTCTTTTTATAAACAATGTCACCATGCTTTGAAGCCTCTCTGTACTTTACTGATCTGTACTTCTTGTGGGCAAATGCGAAGTGCCTCTCTTCATCACCAGCTACAGCCGCTCCTTCAGCTGCAGGCGTGGAAATTGTAGCCCAAACAAACACACCCTAAGTAATAGTAAGAAATTGGTTAGGAATAATATGCAACACATATATAAATAACCAAGAGATATGGGAATTCACATGCAGATTTTATTTGATAATAGTTCTTTATCTAAGAAGATACAAAATTCCATGTAACGATATTTCCTACCACCACATGATATATTATGGTGCCATTTCATTAAAAATCATTGAGATTATTAAGAAATGGATAGAAAAGATGAACTATAAAATAAAGTAGCATCTCTATACGGGCATTAAACAAATTACCATGCTGACCTAATAAGCACATACATGTAGCATTAGCACCGAATAGAACATCTGAACATGAATAAAAAATGTCATACAATATTAATGCAAGGATGCCATGGACTGATCAAAATGAAAATAGGGCCTATATAAAACCCTCTTTGAAATTCTAACTGGTGAATAGTTTGTGGATGCGTACAAATTCACTCAATGAGTTATGGTCGAAAGCAGTAAATTTGAACTATTTTTGTTCTGGCGGGAGATCATAATACACACAAAAAACACTACTTGTAGATATACATATTGGATATAGACATCATCGAGGCTGCAAATTAAAATATACCTCTATAATAAGAAAACTAAGAAAAATCCAATTTCATAGTTTCCATCTTGTCAGCATCAAGGCTCAGTGTGAAGCAATGGTTTTAGGTAACGGTTTGGTTCAAACATTTACTATGTTAATGCGTGTGTGCTATCTCCCATATTTCTACCTTCGAGTAACCACGAAAGATTATTATTCCAAAACAACCCCCTGCAAAATTATGAAGGAAAAGAAAGACAAGAACAGAGTCAGTCATGAACAAAGCAACAAGGAATCAATAGACCAACATGAAACAGACTTCCACACAAGAAGAAACAACCCACCCACATATATTTGCTTCCCACAATCCTTGCAAATCGGAGGAACACAAACAAAAGAGGAAGATATGGGGAGAGCAGAAGGATGAGCAAGAGGGGATCTTGTGAGAGGAGGATAAACCGACCACAACCATGGAGCTCGGGCCTCGCTGCTCCATCCCAGCAGGCCGGTGTCGCTGCTCCCCCACCGCTGGCCTCCTGGGCCTCCCCTGCTCCTCCACCCCAGCGAAAAGACCCCGCCTCCCCAACCATTGGTCGTGTCAATTGTGCTAATGTCACCAATCCATAGTGCCATATGTCCAAAGGCACTCGAGTAAAAATTAAAACACAAAAGTGACAAATGCCAATGGGAGTTTGGAGCTCATCCATCTGATTTAGATGGTCTGGGAAAGAACAACAATTTTGCCCTCTTGTGGATTTAAAATACAATTAGAAAAGTTCAGTTAACTGGTGAATAGGTGCTTTAAGCTCATCCAACCTCCTTAGTTTTGAAAATGAACAAATCCCTCTCATAACATAATTTAATACATCATATTTATGCAGACATTGCCAATTCAATTATCTCGCACACAATAGTTAAAAAATAGGAACTGCTAGTACATCATACATATACACGTAGTATATCACAGAGCATGGCTAGAGTTCTTTGGTTATTAAAATGCTCTCTTGTGAGTATAATAGCAGTTTAGGATAAAATCCTGGACCGCTGGAGTTCTTTTGTTAACAGCAGTTTTGGTAGAAAATAGAAGCTTCAGCTAGCACCAAGTCATAAACTGACAGTAGATAACTCCAAGAAGTAGGTTATCAGTCCCTTGTGGATTCTTTTTATAAACAATGTTAGCATGCTTTGAAGCCTCTCTGTACTTTACTGATCTGTACTTCTTGTGGGCAAATGCGAAGTGCCTCTCTTCATCACCAGCTACAGCCGCTCCTTCAGCTGCAGGCATGGAAATTGTAGCCCAAACAAACACACCCTAAGTAATAGTAAGAAATTGGTTAGGAATAATATGCAACACATATATAAATAACCAAGAGATATGGGAATTCACATGCAGATTTTATTTGATAATAGTTCTTTATCTAATAAGATACAAAATTCCATGTAACCATATTTCCTACCACCACATGATATATTATGGTGCCATTTCATTAAAAATCATTGAGATTATTAAGAAATGGATAGAAAATATGAACTATAAAATAAAGTAGCATCTCTATACGGGCATCAAACAAATTACCATGCTGACCTAATAAGCACATACATGTAGCATTAGCACCGAATAGAACATCTGAACATGAATAAACAATGTCATACAATATTAATGCAAGGATGCCATGGACTGATCAAAATGAAAATAGGGCCTATATAAAACCCTCTTTGAAATTCTAACTGGTGAATAGTTTGTGGATGCTTACAAATTCACTCAATGAGTTATGGTCGAAAGCAGTAAATTTGAACTATTTTTGTTCTGGCGGGGGATCATAATACACACAAAAAACACTACTTGTAGATATACATATTGGATATAGACATCATCGAGGCTGCAAATTAAAATATACCTCTATAATAAGAAAATTAAGAAAAATCCAATTTCATAGTTTCCATCTTGTCAGCATCAAGGCTCAGTGTGAAGCAATGGTTTTAGGTAACGGTATGGTTCAAACATTTACTATGTTAATGCGTGTGTGCTATCTCCCATATTTCTACCTTCCAGTAACCACGAAAGATTATTATTCCGAAACGACCCCCTGCAAAATTATGAAGGAAAAGAAAGACAAGAACAGAGTCAGTCATGAACAAAGCAACAAGGAATCAATAAACCAGCATGAAAGAGACTTTCACACAAGAAGAAATAACCCACCCACATATATTTGCTTCCCACAATCCTTGCAAATCGGAGGAACACAAACAAAAGAGGAAGATATGGGGAGAGGAGAAGGATGATCAAGAGGGGATCTTGTGAGAGGAGGATAAACCGACCACAACCATGGGGCTCGGGCCTCGCTGCTCCATCCGAGCAGGCCGGCGTCGCTGCTCACCCACCGCTGGCCTCCTGGGCCTCCCCTGCTCCTCCACCCCAGCGAAAAGACCCCGCCTCCCCAACCATTGGTCGTGTCAATTGTGCTAATGTCACCTATCCAGAGTGCCATATGTCCAAAGGCACTCGGGTAAAAATTAAAACACAAAAGTGACAAATGGCAATGGGAGTTTGGAGCTCATCCATCTGATTTAGATGGTCTGGGAAAGAACAACGATTTTGCCCTCTTGTGGACTTAAAATACAATTAGAATAGTTCAGTTAACTGGTGAATAGGTGCTTTAAGCTCATCGAACCTCCATAGTTTTGAAAATGAACAAATCCCTCTCATAACATAATTTAATACATCATATTTATGCAGACATTGCCAATTCAATTATCTGGCACACAATAGTTAAAAAGTAGGAACCGCTAGTACATCATACATATACACGTAGTATATCACAAAGCATGGCTAGAGTTCTTTGGTTATTAAAATGCTCTCTTGTGAGTATAATAGCAGTTTAGGATAAAATCCTGGACCGCTAGAGTTCTTTTGTTAACAGCAGTTTTGGTAGAAAATAGAAGCTTCAGCTAGCACCAAGTCATAAACTTACAGTAGATAACTCCAACAAGTAGGTTATCAGTCCCTTGTGGATTCTTTTTATAAACAATGTCACCATGCTTTGAAGCCTCTCTGTACTTTACTGATCTGTACTTCTTGTGGGCAAATGCGAAGTGCCTCTCTTCATCACCAGCTACAGCCGCTCCTTCAGCTGCAGGCGTGGAAATTGTAGCCCAAACAAACACACCCTAAGTAATAGTAAGAAATTGGTTAGGAATAATATGCAACACATATATAAATAACCAAGAGATATGGGAATTCACATGCAGATTTTATTTGATAATAGTTCTTTATCTAAGAAGATACAAAATTCCATGTAACCATATTTCCTACCACCACATGATATATTATGGTGCCATTTCACTAAAAATCATTGATATTATTAAGAAATGGATAGAAAATATGAACTATAAAATAAAGTATCATCTCTATACGGGCATCAAACAAATTACCATGCTGTCCTAATAAGCACATACATGTAGCATTAGCACCGAATAGAACATCTGAAAATGAATAAACAATGTCATACAATATTAATGCAAGGATGCCATGGACTGATCAAAATGAAAATAGGGCCTATATAAAACCCTCTTTGAAATTCTAACTGGTGAATAGTTTGTGGATGCTTACAAATTCACTCAATGAGTTATGGTCAAAAGCAGTAAATTTGAACTATTTTTGTTCTGTCGGGGGATCATAATACACACAAAAAACACAACTTGTAGATATACGTATTGGATATAAACATCATCGAGACTGCAAATTAAAATATACCTCTATAATAAGAAAATTAAGAAAAATCCAATTTCATAGTTTCCATCTTGTCAGCATCAAGGCTCGGTGTGAAGCAATGGTTTTAGGTAACGGTATGATAGCGTGTGTGCTATCTCCCATATTTCTACCTTCCAGTAACCACGAAAGATTATTATTCCAACACAACCCCCTGCAAAATTATGAAGGAAAAGAAAGACAAGAACAGAGTCAGTCATGAACAAAGCAACAAGGAATCAATAGACCAGCATGAAAGAGACTTTCACACAAGAAGAAACAACCCACCCACATATATTTGCTTCCCACAATCCTTGCAAATCGGAGGAACACAAACAAAAGAGGAAGATATGGGGAGAGGAGAAGGATGTGCAAGAGGGGATCTTGTGATACGAGGATAAACCGACCACAACCATGGAGCTCGGGCCTCGCTGCTCCATCCCAGCAGGCCGGCGTCGCTGCTCCCCCACCGCTGGCCTCCTGGGCCTCCCCTGCTCCTCCACCCCAGCGAAAAGACCCCGCCTCCCCAACCATTGGTCGTGTCAATTGTGCTAATGTCACCTATCCAGAGTGCCATATGTCCAAAGGCACTCGAGTAAAAATGAAAACACAAAAGTGACAAATGGCAATGGGAGTTTGGAGCTCATCCATCTGATTTAGATGGTCTGGGAAAGAACAACGATTTTGCCCTATTGTGGATTTAAAATACAATTAGAAAAGTTCAGTTAACTGGTGAATAGGTGCTTTAAGCTCATCCAACCTCCTTAGTTTTGAAAATGAACAAATCCCTCCCATAACATAATTTAATACATCATATTTATGCAGATATTGCCAATTCAATTATCTGGCACACAATAGTTAAAAAATAGGAACTGCTAGTACATCATACATATACACGTAGTTTATCACAAAGCATGGCTAGAGTTCTTTGGTTATTAACATGCTCTCTTGTGAGTATAATAGCAGTTTAGGTTAAATCCTGGACCGCTAGAGTTCTTTTGTTAACATCAGTTTTGGTAGAAAATAGAAGCTTCAGCTAGCACCAAGTCATAAACTTACAGTAGATAACTCCAAGAAGTAGGTTATCAGTCCCTTGTGGATTCTTTTTATAAACAATGTCACCATGCTTTGAAGCCTCTCTGTACTTACCTGATCTGTACTTCTTGTGGGCAAATGCGAAGTGCCTCTCTTCATCACCAGCTACAGCCGCTCCTTCAGCTGCAGGCGTGGAAATTGTAGCCCAAACAAACACACCCTAAGTAATAGTAAGAAATTGGTTAGGAATAATATGCAACACATATATAAATAACCAAGAGATATGGGAATTCACATGCACATTTTATTTGATAATGGTTCTTTATCTAAGAAGATACAAAATTCCATGTGACCATATTTCCTACCACCACATGATATATTATGGTGCCATTTCATTAAAAATCATTGAGATTATTAAGAAATGGATATAAAAGATGAACAATAAAATAAAGTAGCATCTCTATACGGGCATCAAACAAATTACCAAGCTGACCTAATAAGCACATACATGTAGCATTAGCACCGAATAGAACATCTGAACATGAATAAACAATGTCATACAATATTAATGCAAGGATGCCATGGACTGATCAAAATGAAAATAGGGCCTATATGAAACCCTCTTTGAAATTCTAACTGGTGAATAGTTTGTGGATGCTTACAAATTCACTCAATGAGTTATGGTCGAAAGCAGTAAATTTGAACTATTTTTGTTCTGGCGGGGGATCATAATACACACATAAAACACTACTTGTAGATATACATATTGGATATAGACATCATCGAGGCTGCAAATTAAAATATACCTCTATAATAAGAAAATTAAGAAAAATCCAATTTCATAGTTTCCATCTTGTCAGCATCAAGGCTCAGTGTGAAGCAATGGTTTTAGGTAACGGTATGGTTCAAACATTTACTATGTTAATGCGTGTGTGCTATCTCCCATATTTCTACCTTCAAGTAACCACGAAAGATTATTATTCCAAAACAACCCCCTGCAAAATTATGAAGGAAAAGAAAGACAAGAACAGAGTCAGTCATGAACAAAGCAACAAGGAATCAATAGACCAGCATGAAAGAGCCTTTCACACAAGAAGAAACAACCCACCCACATATATTTGCTTCCCACAATCCTTGCAAATCGGAGGAACACAAACAAAAGAGGAAGATATGGGGAGAGGAGAAGGATGAGCAAGAGGGGATCTTGTGAGAGGAGGATAAACTGACCACAACCATGGAGCTCGGGCCTCGCTGCTCCATCCCAGCAGGCCGGCGTCGCTGCTCCTCCACCGCTGGCCTCCTGGGCCTCCCCTGCTCCTCCACCCCAGCGAAAAGACCCCGCCTCCCAAACCATTGGTCGTGTCAATTGTGCTAATGTCACCTATCCATAGTGCCATATGTCCAAAGGCACTCGAGTAAAAATTAAAACACAAAAGTGACAAATGGCAATGGGAGTTTGGAGCTCATCCATCTGATTTAGATGGTCTGGGAAAGAACAACGATTTTGCCCTCTTGTGGATTTAAAATACAATTAGAAAAGTTCAGTTAACTGGTGAATAGGTGCTTTAAGCTCATCCAACCTCCTTTGTTTTGAAAATGAACAAATCCCTCTCATAACATAATTTAATACATCATATTTATGCAGACATTGCCAATTCAATTATCTGGCACACAATAGTTAAAAAATAGGAACTGCTAGTACATCATACATATACACGTAGTATATCACAAAGCATGGCTAGAGTTCTTTGGTTATTAACATGCTCTCTTGTGAGTATGATAGCAGTTTAGGATAAAATCCTGGACCGCTAGAGTTCTTTTGTTAACAGCAGTTTTGGTAGAAAATAGACGCTTCAGCTAGCACCAAGTCATAAACTTACAGTAGATAACTCCAAGAAGTAGGTTATCAGTCCCTTGTGGATTCTTTTTATAAACAATGTCACCATGCTTTGAAGCCTCTCTGTACTTTACTAATCTGTACTTCTTGTGGGCAAATGCGAAGTGCCTCTCTTCATCACCAGCTACAGCCGCTCCTTCAGCTGCAGGCATGGAAATTGCAGCCCAAACAAACACACCCTAAGTAATAGTAAGAAATTGGTTAGGAATAATATGCAACACATATATAAATAACCAAGAGATATGGGAATTCACATGCAGATTTTATTTGATAATAGTTCTTTATCTAAGAAGATACAAAATTCCATGTAACCATATTTCCTACCACCACATGATATATTATGGTGCCATTTCATTAAAAATCATTGAGATTATTAAGAAATGGATAGAAAAGATGAACTATAAAATAAAGTAGCATCTCTATACGGGCATCAAAGAAATTACCATGCTGACCTAATAAGCACATACATGTAGCATTAGCACCGAATAGAACATCTGACCATGAATAAACAATGTCATACAATATTAATGCAAGGATGCCATGGACTGATCAAAATGAAAATAGGGCCTATATAAAACCCTCTTTGAAATTCTAACTGGTGAATAGTTTGTGGATGCTTACAAATTCACTCAATGAGTTATTGTCGAAAGCAGTAAATTTGAACTATTTTTGTTCTGTCGGGGGATCATAATACACACAAAAAACACTACTTGTAGATATACGTATTGGATATAAACATCATCGAGGCTGCAAATTAAAATATACCTCTATAATAAGAAAATTAAGAAAAATCCAATTTCATAGTTTCCATCTTGTCAGCATCAAGGCTCGGTGTGAAGCAATGGTTTTAGGTAACGGTATGATAGCGTGTGTGCTATCTCCCATATTTCTACCTTCCAGTAACCACGAAAGATTATTATTCCAACACAACCCCCTGCAAAATTATGAAGGAAAAGAAAGACAAGAACAGAGTCAGTCATGAATAAAGAAACAAGGAATCAATAGACCAGCATGAAAGAGACTTTCACACAAGAAGAAACAACCCACCCACATATATTTGCTTCCCACAATCCTTGCAAATCGGAGGAACACAAACAAAAGAGGAAGATATGGGGAGAGGAGAAGGATGAGCAAGAGGGGATCTTGTGATACGAGGATAAACCGACCACAACCATGGAGCTCGGGCCTCGCTGCTCCATCCCAGCAGGCCGGCGTCGCTGCTCCCCCACCGCTGGCCTCCTGGGCCTCCCCTGCTCCTCCACCCCAGCGAAAAGACCCCGCCTCCCCAACCATTGGTCGTGGGTGGATAAGGGGCTGTGGGGTGAGCCGCTCCTCGGCGCCAGACATAGATAATGGAGGTGGAATATGGGGACGGCTGCTGACAAGAGAGGATGGAGGAGAGGGGAAGGGGTGTTGCGCTGTTGATCCATGGGAAAGAAAGCTAGGGTTCGTGGAAACAATCCCCACGCGGTGAGGCAGAGCAACACAAGAGGGTTTCCTCTTGGTCAGCCACCATGGCTGATGTGGGTCGGCAAGGGGCTGGAGAAGGAGCTGGGCGAAGATGCGGTAGGCAACGGGAGGTGGCGAGGTGCAGGAGGCCATGGGAGCGAGTGGGAAGGAGGCGCCGCCGGGTGGGCAGGAAGCGGCGTCGAGGGGTGGAAGGAACGAGGAGGAGGGGATCCCTTTTTACTGCTAGTAGTCTAGGGAAGTTCACCCTGAGCGATATTGGCCACAGACTGGGTCGCCTAACCCTTCGCTGCCTCATGGGCCAAGGATCATATGGGTCCAGTAGCAGTCACATAGGAAAAAAAGCTGTGTGGTAACTAAACTTTACACCGAACAGTAAAATCCAACAGTGAAAAATCACTGGGCGTGCCAATCGGATGGCCAACATGTGTGCGCACGGGAGAGGCCTCAGATGGGCGGGTTGCCCAGTGTGATTTATATGTTCAATGTGGTTCAGATTTTGAATAAGCTCTCACATAGTTCGTTGCTATAGGTTGAATGGCAAAAGCAGAACGAGGTAGAGGAGTCACAACCACCCATTTTACGAGAATTAGTTTGTCTCTTGGTGCTTGAGCAGCCTATTATCCCGTTGCATACAAATTCATGAGAAGTCAATGGTTTTTCTCCTGCACCTCGCTAGACAGCGCCACCTAATAAGCTATGTTTGGATATTGTTGAAGGTTACCACATATTCAATAAAGTTTGTTATTGTAACAAAAGTTTAAGTAAATTGTCGCGGAAGTTGTTATAAGATGCACAATGAAGTTGGAGCACGGTATCCACATAGGATATTTCAGCAAAAAAGAGAGATCCACATAGGATGATACCCGCCGAATACATTATATTATCTTTTTATTTATTTTTTCAAAAAACAGATGTGCACGCAGACAAGCACGCACTTTACCCCTTGATGTGAAACATGCACATACATACCATATTATTCATATAAGCATCTCCAAGAAACTAAGGTCTTAGGTGAACCACCACAAACACATCACGACACATCGCCTACCACTAAGGAAAAAAAAGAGAAAGAAATATTTTTTTGCTGCAAAAAGATTTTAGCTCCCTTCAGAGAAGTATATAGTCTCAAGATCCCGGCAGCGAGGGGAGTCAAAAAAGGCATGTGGCACGAGGCTCTCATGAAATACGAGGAATCTGGGATCTACTACACTACCGAATTTGAAATCTCCGCGAATCACCCTCTTGTCTTTGAGATGGTACATCCTGGCCAGGTCACATTTAGGACATCCGATGAGGATGGCACCATTCCCAAGAGAGATGACCTTGCTCACCGATACTTCATCGCGTTTGGAAAGTACGGGCATCGGCACATGGACTCGATGGAGCAATGTCCAGGTCTCCGCCTTGTGTTCTTGTAGGCCCCATATGTCCAGGGATGTCAAGCATTCTGACATAGCCGCGACGCAGAGCTCCCCATCGAGCTCAAATAAGGATGTCCTCACGGTATTGTCTGGCGAGGGTTGGGACATGAGCCGGAATGTCTCGGAAGCTGTGTCGAATGCTAGCATCTTTCTGGTGTGGTTGGCTTGAGGGTGCTTAGAGAGCCAATGTAGGTTTCCACGATGAGCCATTGAAACCTCGTAGTATGGTAATCTACCGGATGGGTCCGAAGGAGCTGGCCCCAGTTGACGTGGTAGGATGGCACCGGCCGAGAGGACGTAGTAGCGACGCCTCGTCTCAGGTTTGAAATTAGAATTAGTAAATTCTTCCTCCTCTTTCTGAATGGCATGGCATAAAAGGCGATACTCGCCGGAAGAAGTGTGGAAGTAGAAGCCGCACTCGAAGACCGAGCAGTAGGATTGCCGACCCAACTCGGGCAGGTTGGTCCACTGCCTGGTGGCCGGGTTGCAGATGACGAAGAGGGCCCAACTTTGTTTTAGCACAAGCAGACCATCGAGAGAATACAAGACATTCTTAAAGTCGCCAGAGGGGTCATGGTCGAAAAGGAAGCGGTATGTCTGCTCCTGCGTCGGCTCGAGAGACATGGCTTGCACTGCCGGGTATTGGTCGCTGATGAATTGGACGACCATCTCGCGGGGGCGGCTGGCAGCGTGGGCGACAAGGAAGGAACGGTCGGTGGTGACACGATGCCAGTCCTTGCAGACGGCGCGACAACGGAGCACCGACACCGATGGGAGGCGGACGAGGATGTGCACCAGAGCGTCGTCGCTTAGAGCGTGGATACCTCCACCTGAGGTCTCTATCGATTCGATCGGTGGCGCAGCCTCCAACTTGACGCCACAAAGCAGCGTTGGCGCAGTAGTTGAAGCAGAGGAAGACTCACCG
Organism: Triticum urartu; assembly: GCF_056163025.1. Classification (NCBI taxonomy): domain Eukaryota; kingdom Viridiplantae; phylum Streptophyta; class Magnoliopsida; order Poales; family Poaceae; genus Triticum; species Triticum urartu. Next base: position 23,622,929 of record NC_141877.1, on the reverse strand, counting down.
CCTTGCCTTCCCTTATTTCATCATGTATATATACACAGCATGATCGGATCAGATCCCGGAGTCAGAATCGGAGTTCCACCGTGCGAGAAAAAACCGGAAGGGAAAGTAGGACGTCCGATTTTCTGTCCAAACGTTGGACCGAATCGTAATAGAGATCCACTCGTACGGTCATACAACTTGGATGGATGTACCGATTTTCTTTCCAGAACGATTGTCAGTCGTATTGCCTTCCTACTCTTCTTTCTCCGTCAGAACTCAGAAGCCGGACGGAGGGGATGAAGCTGCCGCAATGTCCTCCTCCTTGCCCCCATACTCTCTCGCCGGATTGAAACTCCTGCCGTTGGCCATTTCTCTCGCCGGACGCGGCAGCTCGAGCGCTCAGCCAGGCATGGATCCCGGGTGGCCGCAGCGGCTGACCAGCTCGAGAGCTCCGGCGCGGACCTCGAGGAGGTAGATCCTGGCTGGGCGCAGCTGCTTCGTTTGGCTCGAGCGCGGCAGCTCGTAAATGGAGGCGACTGGCTCTACCGGCTCGACGTTGCTTTCTTAGGCGGAGGCTGAAGATCTGGACGCTGTAGCCTCGCAGTGGAGTGCTCGCAAGAGAACTACTGGGGACGATCTGCAGTTCGCTGATTCAGCTCTACATCCACACGAGACGCGACACAGCCAAAGGTAAATTATTTTCTTGCTTTTTTTGCGGGGAATTATTTTCTTGCTTTGTTGCTCTCGTCGCACCAACTATGTGATGAGGTCACAGTACTTGAATCGATCTATACCCCGGGTGTCACGGACACTCGGCAAAGGACCAAATACCGCCGGCAAAGCCGTTGCCAAGAGTTGCCCGAGCCCGCCCCCGCCGCAGACCGTAAGCCTCTCCCTCTCCTCTCCCCTGCCCTCCTCTCTCTCTCTCTCCCTCTCTGCTAGCTAGGGCAAATTTCATAGAGCGCTACTGTGATGTTGTTCATATGAACCCTAGGTATTTTTTTAGCATTTAGGAAAAATGATTAGCAAACTTTTTTAGGAAATTAACTAGGGCAAATTTTGATGAAAATACCTAAATAGTAATTCTATTTAGCTTTAAATTAACGAAGGATATATAAATTAGAGTAGCATTTAGCTTTAAATTAATAGAGGCTATAAACAAAAAACAGTAGCATTTAGCTATAAAAAGTTATTTGGACTATGGACCTGAATCTGGTCCAAATTTCATTGAAATGAAATTTGAATTATTTGGACTATGGACCTGAATATTTTTGAAGAAATTGGGTGTAGGTACTAAGGTCTTGCTGTAGAAATTTTGGTGAGGTCAGAAGGGTTAGAGAAAATGGAGTTCCTTTGCAATAAAATGCAAATTTTGAAAACGCGCATTTTTCCCTATCCAAATAAAAGGCAAATGAAACTCCGACAAAACCAATGATCCTTTCTTCAAAATTTGAGAAGACTCAAATATGAAAAAGACGAAATCTCCAACTCTCTCCGAGGGTCCTTGAGTTGCGTGAAATTTCTAGGATCGACAAAATGCAAGAAAATATGATATGCATGATGATCTATGTATGACATTTCAAATTGAAAATTTGGGATGTTACAAACCTACCCCCTTAAGATGAATCTCGCCCTCGAGATTCGGGTTGGCTAGAAAATAGGTGAGGGTGGTCCTTGAGCAAATCTTCTTCTCTCTCCCAAGTGGCTTCATCCTCTAAGTGGTGGTTCCACTGAACTTTGCAAAACTTGATAACCTTGCTGCGGGTAACTCTGCTGGCATACTCGAGAATCTTAACTGGTTTCTCCTCATACGTCAAGTCGTCCTTCAACTGAATCGCTTCTAGCGGTACTGTATCTCTTAACGGTACCTCCGCCATCTCGGCGTGACATTTCTTCAGCTGAGAAACATGGAATACGTCATGAACTCCTGACAGTCCCTCTGGTAATTCCAACTTATACGCGACTTCTACCATTCGTTGCAAGATCTTATATGGTCCAACGAAACGCGGTGCCAATTTTCCCTTAACTCCAAAATGCTTAACTCCTCGAAGTGGGGATACTCGGAGATAAACTCTGTCTCCGGTTTCGTAAACTGTCTCCTTGCGTTTAGAATCTGCGTAGCTCTTCTGCCTGGACTGGGCTACCTTGAGCCTATCGCGAATCAACTTCATCTTCTGTTCAGACTCCTTAATCAAATCTGGTCCAAAGAACTGGCGGTCTCCAACTTCGTCCCATGACAACGGTGTCCTGCACCTCCTTCCGTATAAAGCTTTGAAAGGTGCCATCTTCAAACTGGTTTGGTAACTGTTGTTATAAGAAAACTCCGCATACGGCAAATTATCATCCCAACTAGATCCATAATCTAGTGCACAAGCTCTCAGCATATCTTCCAAAATCTGATTGACTCTCTCGGTCTATCCATCTGTCTGCGGTTGAAAAGCGGTGCTGAATTCTAGCCTGGTTCCCAAAGTTTCATGCAACTGATTCCAAAACTTTGAGGTAAATTGGGTTCCTCTGTCTGATACAATACTCCTTGGAACTCCATGCAAACAAATGATCCTCGTCATATATATCTTTGCCAACTTAGCACTGGTGTAAGTGGTCTTAACTGGAATGAAATATGCTACCTTCGTCAAACGATCAACTACTACCCATATCGAGTCATATCCTGCTTTCGTCCTGGGTAGTCCTGTGATAAAATCCATGCCTATCTTATCCCACTTCCATTCGGGTATCGGCAATGGTTGCAATAATCCGGCTGGTTTCTGATGCTATGCCTTCACTCTATGACATACGTCACAAACTGTTACATATGCTGCAATATCTTTCTTCATTCCGGTCCACCAGAATGTGTCCTTCAAATCCAAATACATCTTGGTATTTCCTGGGTGAATGGAATATGGTGAATCATGTGCCTCTTGTAGAATCAACTTCCTGATCTCCGGGTCATTTGGCACATAAACACGGTCCTCAAACCATAGGGTATCATGCTCATCCTCACGAAATCCCTTTGCTTTTCCTTTGCTTAGTTTCTCCTTTATAGCAGCAATCTCCTTGTCAGACTTCTGAGCTTCTCTGATTCTATCCATCAATGTTGACTGAATCTCCAATGCTGCCACATAGCCTTTCGGAACTATCTCTAGACTTAGTTCACAAAGGTTTTCTGCTAACTCCTTTGGTACTTCTCCCGTCATCAATGTATTGACATGGCTCTTACGGCTCAATGCGTCAGCTACTACATTAGCTTTACCGGGATGGTAATGCAATCTCATATCATAATCCTTGATGAGCTCCAACCATCTCCTTTCTCTGAGATTCAACTCCTTCTGCGTGAAAATGTACTTCAAACTCTTGTGATCCGTGTACACCTCACAATGATTTCCAATGAGGAAATGTCTCCATGTCTTCAATGCATGCACTACGGCTGCTAACTCCAAATCATGCATGGCATAATTCAACTCATGAGGCTTCAGTTGTCGTGATGTATACGAAACAACTCTACCTTCCTGCATAAGCACTGCTCCAAGTCCTCGACGTGAAGCGTCGCAATACACCTCATAATCCTTGGTCTGATCTGGCAAAATCAATACCGGTGAGGTAACCAATCGTTCCTTCAACTCCTGGAAACTAGCCTCACACTCTTCAGTCCAATTGAACTTGGTATCCTTCTTCAACAACTCTGTCATAGGCTTCGCGATCTTTGAAAAGTTCTCAATGAATCTCCGGTAGTATCCTCTGAGTCCAAGAAAACTCCGGATCTCTCCAACTGTCGTTGGTGCTTCCCACTCGATTACGGTCTCAACCTTTGTGGGGTCAACTGCTATCCCTTCTCCGGATATAAATGTCCAAGAAATCCAACTTCCTTCAACCAAAACTCACATTTGCTAAATTTGGCATATAACTGATGTTCCCTTAGCTTCTCCAAAACCAAACGCAAATGTTCCTTATGCTCTTCTTCATTCTTTGAATAAACTAGAATATCATCAATGAACACTACGATGAACTTATCCAGAAACTCCATAAACACTTTGTTCATCAGGTTCATAAAATAGGCAGGTGCGTTAGTCAATCCAAATGACATAACGGTATACTCATACAGTCCATATCTCGTGGTGAAAGCTGTCTTAGGAATGTTCTGTTCCCGAATCTTTAACTGGTGGTACCCTGATCGCAAATCGATCTTGGAAAACACTTTAGCTCCTTGCAAACGATCAAACAGATCATTTATCATTGGCAGTGGGTACTTGTTCTTGATGGTTACTTCATTCAATCCACGGTAATCAACAACCATCCTTAATGATCCATCCTTCTTCTCCACTAGAAGTACGGGTGATCCCCAAGGCGAAGAACTTGGGCGAATGTAACCCTTCTCCAATAACTCCTTAATCTGATTCTTAATTTCTACCAAATCCTTTGCTGGCATCCGGTATGGTCTCTTTGATATTGGGCCTGTACCTGGCAATAACTCAATCAAAAACTCAATGTCTCTATCCGGTGGCATGCCTGGCAACTCTTCAGGAAATACATCAGGAAAATCCTTTACCACTAGTACTTCCTCCTGCACTACTCCTGTTAGGCAATTTACTTGTGTCCTATTTGGCACATGCCGGGATACATACTTGATCCTTCTTCCTTCCGGCATTGTAAGCAAAATTGACTTACTAGCACAACCGATGTTTCCTCCATACATCGACAACCAATCCATACCGAGGATTACATCCAATCCTTGAGATTCCAATACTATTAGGTCTGAGGGAAAAACATAGTTACCAATCCTTAATGGTAACCTGGGGTCACGTCTCAGAGGCATTTAAGGGTTTAGAAAAGAAGAGATATAAGAATAGAATGAGGTCTAAAGAGAAAACACTACCCCAATGCACATGAGCAAATTCACACAAAATCACTTCATTCAATCAAACAAGGGCATACAATCGATCGAGCTATCGCAAAAGTGCTCGAACTATAGTGTTTACATGGGGGGGAATACTACTAATATTTGGTGGTCATCTAGAAATTTGAACCGGTGGAAGACTCCATGATGTCCGCCCCAGCTTCGTCTTCAAATTCGGGTTCACTTGGATCCGAATCAGTGTCGTCGATGATGATGTAATTGTCCGGACATGCGATGTACATGTCTTCCTTCCTGGATGCTAACTCCCTCCTGAGTTCTTCAATCTCCTGCTTAAGATCGCAGTTGTGTCTTGCTAGAGCTACGATCTCGTCCATGTAGTCCTTGCGTGTAGCCTTCAGTTCTCCTTCTAGCTCGATGATCCTTGTCTTCGCATTCTTCAACTCCATCATATCATTGCACATCTGGTTCTCGTGGCGTCGAATGTGCTGGTTTAACTCCTGGATGAATGCTGCAATGGATCTATCCTTCTTGGTGGTGACTAACTCCCATTGTTCATCTCGGCGTCTGCAAATCTGGTAGATAGTGTTCTTGAGGTCTTCTTGATAAACTTCTCCAATGCGTCCTATGGTGATATGGGCTGCCATGCTCCTTCCTAGACTCCAAGTTGGTGCATTGAAAACACTATCTATGGACTTCGTGATTGGCGCGAATGTCCTTCCCGGAACGTGAGCTTGAATCTTCCAGCGCTCCTCTTCAGGCAAAGTGGCGTTGAAGGTTCCCGTGAAACTTGGTAATCCAATGTTTAGATATACTTGGTGACTTCCTTCAAGTGAAATCCAAAAGGTGTGCCTTCATCCGGTTGAGCGTACTTAATCTTCGCGTCCTTCATCCTAAAGAGTAGAAAAGATGAGGAGTTAGAAAATGAGGAGAGAATAGTGATCTATGGCTTTAACTTAGTGGTCGTGTCCTATAGTCAGCGTGTGCTCTGATACCATCTCTGTAGCGATCAAACCTCAAACAGTCTGATCTCTGTGCTCCGGTGTCATCCCTGGATCAGTAATGCTGACACCACACAGTACTTCGAAGGATTTATAGTAGAGTGGCAATCACACACTTATTGCATCGATGTCTCAAAAGAGAACTTATTACAATAATATGGCTTAAGGCCATCTAGTGTCGATAACAGCGGAAGACTTGGAAGATAAATGGGTCCATCAACTCCATCGGCATCACTGAGTATAGAACCACGACCTAAAACACCTTAACCGTTGTCTGAAAAGTCTGCAACATTAACGTTGCAGCCCGAAACGGGTCAGCACATGGAATATGCTGGCAAAGTAACACATAGAGAGTAATGGAATGAAACAGCTATACTATATGCATATTTGGCTGGTGGAAAGCTCTATGGTTACTGTTTTGCGTAAAGCCAATTTTTCCCTACTGCAAAGGAATAAATTTATTTAACTATCATGGTGGTTGTTAAACATTGAGAATGGTTGACAGCATCCTCAATCCCAATTAAAAAGTAATCATTAAAACCCAACAATATTAATTAGAAGTAACATGATGAGATTCACATGATATTCAAGTACTAGATACTCAAGATTGTCCATAACCGGGGACACGGCTAATCATGATTAGTTTGTTACACTCTGCAGAGGTTTGCGCACTTTTTCCCACAAGACTCGATTGCCTCCGTTGGATTTCTCGCACTACTGGTGTTTGAGAAACGGATGACCGAGACATAGTCTTTCAGAAGCGCTAGCACCTTACGATGGAGTAGACCGTACCACCTACATCCCCTACATCTGCTAGTCTACCCCTATAAGAGTTCGCACGACTTAGTCAACTATGCCAGAGCCCATAATGGCTTGTGGCTGCACACGTAAGTATTTAGCATGAAAGATCTTATGATCCCTTTGAGCCTGGGTGGTGGTCCAAAATAAAACAGGCAAATCCTGATAGACATCAGGAGCCTCAATCCACCCAGATGTGTGTTTAAGTTGCCACCTTAGATAAGCCATTAAAATTATCAATCTCACATCTGTCATGGATATCACTCACCCAATCCACGTTTACTAGCATAGCATGGCATAATAAGCAAACGTAGAAGTAAATCCCAAAGGTTTCATAGTAACAGGTAATAGGTACTACCTCATCTACTTCCCATCCCACAATTTAATTAGATCCTAATCATGCAATGTGTGAGGATGGATCTAATGCAATAAAACTGGGTTGTAGAAAAGGTATGATCAAAGTGTTACTTGCCTTGCTGATGATTCGCGAGTCCTAGAGATTCGAAGTAACAAGCGGCGCAATCCGGGTAAACTATCGCAGATAAACAACAAGCATACAATAAGTACTCATCTAATGCACAGGTAAAACTCGAACAAGAGATCGAACCAGAAAGTTCAACTTAAGAACTCCGGCTGCAAAGAGAGAAAGAACCGAACAAAGAAACCGAAAACAAACGGTGGAAAACAACTCGGTTCTAGCAAGTTGAAACTAGGTCAAATTTTATAGTAGCAAAACTTAGTTAAAGTTGATTAGACGGAACGGTGGTTTCGAAACGAAACTCCAGGCGCTTGAATCACCTGATTCCGATAAACGAGCGAGAAGATAGACTAGAAAGAAGATCGGATCTGAGATCGCGATCGCGGAATAAATCCGACGAGAGGAAAAAGAAGAACGGTTGTACGAACGGACGTTCGTTAACCTAGAAGAAATCCGGTGATCACGTTCGTTAGGACGAACGGTCCGGCGAACGATCTCTATGCAAATAAATCGGAAAAGAGAACGAATCCGATCTAGAAAACCGGAACGGTTTAGAGAAGAAACAAAACGATTTAGAAGAAAACCGATCCGAGGAAAAGAAAGAGATGCGGCGCGGTACCTCCGGCGAGGGGCTCCGGGCGGCGGCGGCGTGGTGCGGCGGCGGCTGCGGCAAGGTGCGGCGGCGGCGCGGGTGAGGGGTGGCGCGGCACGGGTGTGGGGCGCGGGGTGCTTGGGGCTTTGGATTGGATGGTTTAGAGGGGGGGTGTGGGAGTATTTATATTGGGGAGGGGAGAGAAAACTTGGGGTAGGGGTCAAGGAATTGGACTAGGACTAGGAAAGAAAAGAGGGAAAGAGATCTAGGAAGAAAACGGAAGTAGGATGAATCCTACTAGGAAACTAACAAGGGGCGGCGGCGGCCTCCCTGGCGCCCTGCGCCTGGGCGCTGGCACGCGCGCGCGGCTCCCTGGCCGGCCGGCTGGGCCTAAGGCCCAGGGGAGCTGCGGTTCATTTTTTTTAGAACGGTTCCGCGCTCGAAAAAAAACAGAAAGAGATCTAAACGAACTCCAAATCTAATGAAGTAAATTTTCCCCGACTCCTAAAAATGAGTCGAACAAAATGAACTTTTCTCCGGGCCTAAAATGCAAATTTTGAAAACGCGCATTTTCCCTATCCAAATAAAAGGCAAATGAAACTCCGACAAAACCAATGATCCTTTCTTCAAAATTTGAGAAGACTCAAATATGAAAAAGACGAAATCTCCAACTCTCTCCGAGGGTCCTTGAGTTGCATGAAATTTCTAGGATCGACAAAATGCAAGAAAATATGATATGCATGATCATCTATGTATAACATTCCAAATTGAAAATTTGGGATGTTACACCGGCCCGCATCCTCGCCGTCGACACGTCCGCGATGACGTCCAGCTGACCCATGTCCGGGACTGGGCTCCGCCGGGCTGGCACTGGGAGGTGCTGCCTGGAGGGGCGCGCCGCTTGATGAGGAACTCGGCCCCGGGTCCCGTCGTCGACCCTGATCTCGTTTGGTGGCGTTCGCGTGGGCCAGTTTCGGTGCGGAGGGAGCCGGCCCCGTCGGAGGTGGTACGTCGTCGTGTCAGGGAGAAGGACGAGCACGTCCATCGCTACATGGTTGCGTTAGAGGGCGGCAGGTTCTCCAATACCTGGCAGTTTCTTCGGGGATCTCACTTCAGCTATGATCCTGTGAGGGTTCCTTCTCTTTGGGTGTCCACCGCAGCGCCGCAAGAACCGCGAGTGTCCTAGATTCTTTTGTAGTATTCGATCTTTAATTAGCTACCTAGCCAGTGATGATGTACTATTCAATATTATATATTATTCGAGACGATGTATTCGAGATTAAATCTATTATTCGAGACGATGTATTCGAGATTATATCTATTATCCGAGACGATGTATTCGAGATTATATCTATTATTCGAGATTATACTAAATTGTTTTATATTTCTTTTGGCATAGTTAAATAAAAGCTATGGCGGACAATACCGAGAGAGAGAGAGAACAGACCATGTTCGATATGATACTCGGGCCAGATGATGATCAGAATGAAGAAGATTATGACGGCTCTGAATTTCTAAACAACACCGGAGAGGGTGATATGATATTCGATCGCGACGACCGAATTGATGAAGTCATGAACTACGATTATGACGATGACGAAGAACATGTTGATCCTGAAACAACAAACACCGGCGAGGTATATATATTTATATAAGCAGGAATCTGGTGATCATCACATGTTTTAAATGAGTTGAAGATATATTAACGAATCGATCTTTCTTCTTTCAGCCATCCGGATCGAGCAAATCTTCAGGCAAAAGGACGAAACGAGGCCCGAACAAAAAGTTCAAGGAGGGCGTAAAGTACAATATCGAGGCATTCAGACCTAATGGCGAACCATTAGCGCCTAAGAAGATTGCGGACAAGTTCGTTCGTCAGTGCGGAGTTCTTGTGAAGGACCAACTCCCGATCTCCCTTCAAGAATGGAGAAAGCCAGCAAAGCCACGTCCAAATGTTACTTTTGTCGACGAGAATCAAAAAAACTGCTTTGGGATACTCTCATGGAACATATAACCCTACCAGATCATTTCACAGAAGCAGATGTGCAAAAAGTCAAGGACGCTGCTTTTAGGAAGATGGCGGTTGCATTCAAGAACCACAAGAGATGTTAATGGGAGAAGTACGTCAAGGGAGGAAGGAAGACTCCAGTATTCGAGGGGATACTAGAGAATCAAAGTGCTCATTGGGACGATTTCATGAAATTCAAGGATTCAGAATTAGCTAAGGAACGGTCGAGAATAAACAAGAAGAATGCCGAAAAAAAGGATAAGTTCCATAAGCTGGGGCCAGGTGGCTACGCGGTGGCAATACCTAAGTGGGATAAGTCTGAGAAGGAGATGGAGAATGCAGGTGTCACTCCGGTTACTAAGAGCTGGCCCCCCAGGTGCAGGAGTTGGTTCTATGCGCATGGGGGGGAGTTGGACCCGAAGACAGGCAAAGTTTCGACGAAGGCATGTCTGAACGGAGCCGATGATAACATACTTGTTGCAATAGAAGAGGCTCGAACGGGGGTGTTCCAGCCGAACAGAGAGAACGACGAGCTTACGCGTGCCCTGGGAAATCCTGAACACCCGGGAAGAACACGAGGCAAGGGCGCTATTCCGTGGTATGAGGGGTTTTCGGACTGGAACGCCGACTACAGAACCCGTGCGAGAAGGAAGATGGAGGAGGAGATGAGGAAGCTGGACTATGAACGCCTTCAAGGCCTAGAATCAGCGCACGCGGACTTGGCAAACAAATTCTAGCGGCAGCAGGAGCAGATCGACTCACTTAGCCAGCAAAGGGGGTCTCAGCAGCTGCAACAGCTAGCGAATGATCCAGCTTTGGATACCACCGCCCCATCCATGCGGAGAAGCAGCGTGGGTTCCGCCCCGTTTGATGCAATGCTGGATAGATACCCCATGGATGACATCATGGAGAACACTAACTGCGAGCTACACTTCAAAATGAAGAACATATCCATGAAGGTGGCGGACGGCGTTGCTTATACAAATTCCCCCGATGCAACCTTCCATTGCAACCCGATTCCAGCAGGCTATGCTCGTGTCGTGGTTGATGAGGTGGTGGACCAATATTCGGGGCTAGAGCTTGACATTCCTGGAGGTGACGGGGAGCACACACTCGGAGATGCCAAACATTGTATCATCCTATGGAGAAAGGATTGCATCATCTTTCAAAGGCCATCGACACCGCATCACCCAACTCCTCGTCGAAGTCCGCCACCGAGTCAGCAGACTCCCGCTCCTCCAAGTCCACCAACGCGTGAGGCCACTCCTCCTCCTCCAAGTCCGGCAAAGTGTCAGGCCACTCCTCCTCCAAGTCCGACACAGCGTCAGACGTCCACTCCTCCTCCAAGTCTGGCAAAGTGTCAGGCCACTCCTCCTCCAAGTCCGGCACAGCTTCAGGCCACTCCTCCTCGTCCAACTCAGCCCCGTCAGCCGTCTCCGCCGCCTCAGCAATCGCAGAAGAGACACCCCACAGCTATGGTCCGTAGCGGTACCAGTCGATCAGGTCATAGTACAGGAAGTACAGGCGGAGGCAAGTGATATAAATATGGTCCAAACTTCAGTACTCCTCTTCCTGAGAGCGCTTACGACAGGACCAAGGAGCAAACCAATGCCATAGTGCGGGCAGAAGTCGACGCCCATTTTGGACTGAAACCGCCACCACCGCCAAGGAAGAAAGTGTCTGTGGAAGTTATTGACCACTTCATTTGTATGGCTGAACCACCAGCTCCTAAGCCTGTTGACACAGACTATGAGCGGCACATCAGGAAGTTACATCGACAACGTCTACAGAAGGAGGCGAGCTCGAGCTCGAGCAAACAACAAGCAGCTGTCAAAAAATGCGGGAGAACCGTTGCCCAGCTGGGAGAATAGATGGCGCAACCGAGCCCCTGCTTGTTGTGCCGCCAACAACACGTGACAGTACGCGCGGCCAATATTATTGTGGGCAAACAGTTTACGTTCCCCAGGTGGGCGATGTGGTAATAACCCAGCAGCATATAACGCAGGCTGAAGAACTCAAGATCACTGTTGGACAACTCCTCGAGATCGAGGACATGCCTGTGCTTACAGAGGAAATAAAAAGGAAATATGTCCGGGGCCAACCTTTGGTCAAGCCAGAAGATGTCAAGAAGCTCCCAACGAGAATGTATGAATTGCATCAATGGTACATGGACATTACCAAGAGATCCGATCGACAGTCCCTCATGGTGCAAGTCAACAAGGATCATTACTATCATGAGAAACTTGGGACCGTTGAGTATTCTGAACTGTTTCAGTTATACAATCAAGACGCACTGATCTGTGTGCATACTGCGTTTGCGAGAACATTCGTATGATGGCGTCCGAAAGGAGCAGATCTCAAAGACAGGAATGGGTACGCTTGTCAGAACACTATTCACAATTTGTGCACCATTATCGATATCTAGTCACACAACTAATACACATGCATATTGATCTCCTTATTAACAGTTCACAGAGGTGCGGGACAAGCTCCTAGATACGGAGCGCGTACAAGCACTTCAAGAGGAAATAGCGGGATTTTTGCTCGACCAGGTCATAAATCCGAAGGGAGAATACTATTATCCGCTACCGCCCCCATCGACCAGGTCATGAACCACTTCCAATTTGTCATCATGCTCCAAAGGCACCAATTAGGCTAATGCAACTGGCTCCGAAGGCAAAATGCATATGTACGAGAAATTGTATATAGCTATACATGTGTGTATGTGTGAATTAATATGGTGGTTTGTGAGACATTGATGATCTATATATATGATTGGTTCTACTAGCTACCATATATATGCATAACGTGTACAATGTGTAGTATCGTAAAATACCAGCAAACGAAAAAAGAATTAAAATGGAAAACACAAAATTAAATGAAAAAGAAATCATAAAACCAAAACCCCCCAAACATTTTAGTATCGGTTGGTGTTACCAACCGGTACTAAAGGGCTCCCGGCCCCCGGAGCTGGCTCGTGCCACGTGGTTGCCCTTTAGCACCGGTTCATGCTGAACCGGTACTAAAGGGGGGGGCCTTTAGTGCCCACACTTTAGTGCCGGTTATGGAACCGGCACTAAAGGGCCTTACGAACCGGTGCTATTGCCCGGTTCTGCACTAGTGCTAGTACATCATACATATACACGTAGTATATCACAAAGCATGGCTAGAGTTCTTTGGTTATTAAAATGCTCTCTTGTGAGTATAATAGCAGTTTAGGATAAAATCCTGGACCGCTAGAGTTCTTTTGTTAACAGCAGTTTTGGTAGAAAATAGAAGCTCCAGCTAGCACCAAGTCATAAACTTACAGTAGATAACTCCAAGAAGTAGGTTATCAGTCCCTTGTGGATTCTTTTCATAAACAATGTTACCATGCTTTGAAGCCTCCCAGTACTTTACTGATCTGTACTTCTTGTGGGCAAATGCGAAGTGCCTCTCTTCATCACCAGCTACAGTCGCTCCTTCAGCTGCAAGTGTGGAAATTGTAGCCCAAACAAACACACCCTAAGTAATAGTAAGAAATTGGTTAGGAATAATATACAACAAATATATAAATAACCAAGAGATATGGGAATTCACATGCAGATTTTATTTGATAATAATTCTTTATCTAAGAAGATACAAAATTCCATGTAACCATATTTCCTACCACCACATGATATATTATGGTGCCATTTCATTAAAAATCATTGAGATTATTAAGAAATGGATAGAAAATATGAACTATAAAATAAAGTAGCATCTCTATACGGGCATCAAACAAATTACCATGCTGACCTAATAAGCACATACATGTAGCATTAGCACCGAATAGAACATCTGAACATGAATAAACAATGTCATACAATATTAATGCAAGGATGCCATTGATTGATCAAAATGAAAATAGGGCCTATATAAAAGCCTCATTGAAATCCTAACTGGTGAATAGTTTGTGGATGCTTACAAATCCACTCAATGAGTTATGGTCGAAAGCAGTAAATTTGAACTATTTTTGTTCTGGCGGGGGATCATAATACACACAAAAAACACTACTTGTAGATATACATATTGGATATAGACATCATCGAGGCTGCGAATTAAAATATACCTCTATAATAAGAAAATTAAGAAAAATCCAATTTCATAGTTTCCATCTTGTCAGCATCAAGGCTCAATGTGAAGCAATGGTTTTAGGTAACGGTATGGTTCAAACATTTACTATGTTAATGCGTGTGTGCTATCTCCCATATTTCTACCTTCAAGTAACCACGAAAGATTATTATTCCGAGACGACCCCCTGCAAAATTATGAAGGAAAAGAAAGACAAGAACAGAGTCAGTCATGAACAAAGCAACAAGGAATCAATAGACCAGCATGAAAGAGACTTTCACACAAGAAGAAACAACCCACCCACATATATTTGCTTCCCACAATCCTTGCAAATCGGAGGAACACAAACAAAAGAGGAAGATATGGGGAGAGGAGAAGGATGATCAAGAGGGGATCTTGTGAGAGGAGGATAAACCGACCACAACCATGGAGCTCGGGCCTCGCTGCTCCATCCCAGCAGGCCGTCGTCGCTGCTCCCCCACCGCTGGCCTCCTGGGCCCCCCTGCTCCTCCACCCCAGCGAAAAGACCCCGCCTCCCCAACCATTGGTCGTGTCAATTGTGCTAATGTCACCTATCCAGAGTGCCATATGTCCAAAGGCACTCGAGTAAATATTAAAACACAAAAGTGACAAATGGCAATGGGAGTTTGGAGCTCATCCATCTGATTTAGATGGTCTGGGAAAGAACAACAATTTTGCCCTCTTGTGGATTTAAAATACAATTAGAATAGTTCAGTTAACTGGTGAATAGGTGCTTTAAGCTCATCCAACCTCCTTAGTTTTGAAAATGAACAAATCCCTCTCATAACATAATTTAATACATCATATTTATGGAGAAATTGCCAATTCAATTATCTGGCACACAATAGTTAAAAAATAGGAACTGCTAGTACATCATACATATACACGTAGTATATCACAGAGCATGGCTAGAGTTCTTTGGTTATTAAAATGCTCTCTTGTGAGTATAATAGCAGTTTAGGATAAAATCCTGGACCGCTAGAGTTCTTTTGTTAACAGCAGTTTTGGTAGAAAATAGAAGCTTCAGCTAGCACCAAGTCATAAACTTACAGTAGATAACTCCAAGAAGTAGGTTATCAGTCCCTTGTGGATTCTTTTTATAAACAATGTTAGCATGCTTTGAAGCCTCTCTGTACTTTACTGATCTGTACTTCTTGTGGGCAAATGCGAAGTGCCTCTCTTCATCACCAGCTACAGCCGCTCCTTCAGCTGCAGGCGTGGAAATTGTAGCCCAAACAAACACACCCTAAGTAATAGTAAGAAATTGGTTAGGAATAATACGCAACACATATATAAATAACCAAGAGATATGGGAATTCACATGCAGATTTTATTTGATAATAGTTCTTTATCTAAGAAGATACAAAATTCCATGTAACCATATTTCCTACCACCACATGATATATTATGGTGCCATTTCATTAAAAATCATTGAGATTATTAAGAAATGGATAGAAAATATGAACTATAAAATAAAGTAGCATCTCTATACGGGCATCAAACAAATTGCCATGCTGACCTAATAAGCACATACATGTAGCATTAGCACCGAATAGAACATCTGAACATGAATAAACAATGTCATACAATATTAATGCAAGGATGCCATTGATTGATCAAAATGAAAATAGGGCCTATATAAAAGCCTCATTGAAATCCTAACTGGTGAATAGTTTGTGGATGCTTACAAATCCACTCAATGAGTTATGGTCGAAAGCAGTAAATTTGAACTATTTTTGTTCTGGCGGGGGATCATAATACACACAAAAAACACTACTTGTAGATATACATATTGGATATAGACATCATCGAGGCTGCGAATTAAAATATACCTCTATAATAAGAAAATTAAGAAAAATCCAATTTCATAGTTTCCATCTTGTCAGCATCAAGGCTCAATGTGAAGCAATGGTTTTAGGTAACGGTATGGTTCAAACATTTACTATGTTAATGCGTGTGTGCTATCTCCCATATTTCTACCTTCAAGTAACCACGAAAGATTATTATTCCGAGACGACCCCCTGCAAAATTATGAAGGAAAAGAAAGACAAGAACAGAGTCAGTCATGAACAAAGCAACAAGGAATCAATAGACCAGCATGAAAGAGACTTTCACACAAGAAGAAACAACCCACCCACATATATTTGCTTCCCACAATCCTTGCAAATCGGAGGAACACAAACAAAAGAGGAAGATATGGGGAGAGGAGAAGGATGATCAAGAGGGGATCTTGTGAGAGGAGGATAAACCGACCACAACCATGGAGCTCGGGCCTCGCTGCTCCATCCCAGCAGGCCGTCGTCGCTGCTCCCCCACCGCTGGCCTCCTGGGCCCCCCTGCTCCTCCACCCCAGCGAAAAGACCCCGCCTCCCCAACCATTGGTCGTGTCAATTGTGCTAATGTCACCTATCCAGAGTGCCATATGTCCAAAGGCACTCGAGTAAATATTAAAACACAAAAGTGACAAATGGCAATGGGAGTTTGGAGCTCATCCATCTGATTTAGATGGTCTGGGAAAGAACAACAATTTTGCCCTCTTGTGGATTTAAAATACAATTAGAATAGTTCAGTTAACTGGTGAATAGGTGCTTTAAGCTCATCCAACCTCCTTAGTTTTGAAAATGAACAAATCCCTCTCATAACATAATTTAATACATCATATTTATGGAGAAATTGCCAATTCAATTATCTGGCACACAATAGTTAAAAAATAGGAACTGCTAGTACATCATACATATACACGTAGTATATCACAGAGCATGGCTAGAGTTCTTTGGTTATTAAAATGCTCTCTTGTGAGTATAATAGCAGTTTAGGATAAAATCCTGGACCGCTAGAGTTCTTTTGTTAACAGCAGTTTTGGTAGAAAATAGAAGCTTCAGCTAGCACCAAGTCATAAACTGTCAGTAGATAACTCCAAGACGTAGGTTATCAGTCCCTTGTGGATTCTTTTTATAAACAATGTTAGCATGCTTTGAAGCCTCTCTGTACTTTACTGATCTGTACTTCTTGTGGGCAAATGCGAAGTGCCTCTCTTCATCACCAGCTACAGCCGCTCCTTCAGCTGCAGGTGTGGAAATTGTAGCCCAAACAAACACACCCTAAGTAATAGTAAGAAATTGGTTAGGAATAATATGCAACACATATATAAATAACCAAGAGATATGGGAATTCACATGCAGATTTTATTTGATAATAGTTCTTTATCTAAGAAGATACAAAATTCCATGTAACCATATTTCCTACCACCACATGATATATTATGGTGCCATTTCATTAAAAATCATTGAGATTATTAAGAAATGGATAGAAAATATGAACTATAAAATAAAGTAGAATCTCTATACGGGCATCAAACAAATTACCATGCTGACCTAATAAGCACATACATGTAGCATTAGCACCGAATAGAACATCTGAACATGAATAAACAATGTCATACAATATTAATGCAAGGATACCATGGACTGATCAAAATGAAAATAGGGCCTATATAAAACCCTCTTTGAAATTCTAACTGGTGAATAGTTTGTGGATGCGTACAAATTCACTCAATGAGTTATGGTCGAAAGCAGTAAATTTGAACTATTTTTGTTCTGGCGGGAGATCATAATACACACAAAAAACACTACTTGTAGATATACATATTGGATATAGACATCATCGAGGCTGCAAATTAAAATATACCTCTATAATAAGAAAACTAAGAAAAATCCAATTTCATAGTTTCCATCTTGTCAGCATCAAGGCTCAGTGTGAAGCAATGGTTTTAGGTAACGGTTTGGTTCAAACATTTACTATGTTAATGCGTGTGTGCTATCTCCCATATTTCTACCTTCGAGTAACCACGAAAGATTATTATTCCAAAACAACCCCCTGCAAAATTATGAAGGAAAAGAAAGACAAGAACAGAGTCAGTCATGAACAAAGCAACAAGGAATCAATAGACCAACATGAAACAGACTTCCACACAAGAAGAAACAACCCACCCACATATATTTGCTTCCCACAATCCTTGCAAATCGGAGGAACACAAACAAAAGAGGAAGATATGGGGAGAGGAGAAGGATGAGCAAGAGGGGATCTTGTGAGAGGAGGATAAACCGACCACAACCATGGAGCTCGGGCCTCGCTGCTCCATCCCAGCAGGCCGGCGTCGCTGCTCCCCCACCGCTGGCCTCCTGGGCCTTCCCTGCTCCTCCACCCCAGCGAAAAGACCCCGCCTCGCCAACCATTGGTCGTGTCAATTGTGCTAATGTCACCTATCCATAGTGCCATATGTCCAAAGGCACTCGAGTAAAAATTAAAACACAAAAGTGAAAAATGCCAATGGGAGTTTGGAGCTCATCCATCTGATTTAGATGGTCTGGGAAAGAACAACAATTTTGCCCTCTTGTGGATTTAAAATACAATTAGAAAATTTCAGTTAACTGGTGAATAGGTGCTTTAAGCTCATCCAACCTCCTTAGTTTTGAAAATGAACAAATCCCTCTCATAACATAATTTAATACATCATATTTATGCAGACATTGCCAATTCAATTATCTGGCACACAATAGTTAAAAAATAGGAACTGCTAGTACATCATACATATACACGTAGTATATCACAGAGCATGGCTAGAGTTCTTTGGTTATTAAAATGCTCTCTTGTGAGTATAATAGCAGTTTAGGATAAAATCCTGGACCGCTAGAGTTCTTTTGTTAACAGCAGTTTTGGTAGAAAATAGAAGCTTCAGCTAGCACCAAGTCATAAACTGTCAGTAGATAACTCCAAGACGTAGGTTATCAGTCCCTTGTGGATTCTTTTTATAAACAATGTTAGCATGCTTTGAAGCCTCTCTGTACTTTACTGATCTGTACTTCTTGTGGGCAAATGCGAAGTGCCTCTCTTCATCACCAGCTACAGCCGCTCCTTCAGCTGCAGGTGTGGAAATTGGAGCCCAAACAAACACACCCTAAGTAATAGTAAGAAATTGGTTAGGAATAATATGCAACACATATATAAATAACCAAGAGATATGGGAATTCACATGCAGATTTTATTTGATAATAGTTCTTTATCTAATAAGATACAAAATTCCATGTAACCATATTTCCTACCACCACATGATATATTATGGTGCCATTTCATTAAAAATCATTGAGATTATTAAGAAATGGATAGAAAATATGAACTATAAAATAAAGTAGCATCTCTATACGGGCATTAAACAAATTACCATGCTGACCTAATAAGCACATACATGTAGCATTAGCACCGAATAGAACATCTGAACATGAATAAACAATGTCATACAATATTAATGCAAGGATGCCATGGACTGATCAAAATGAAAATAGGGCCTATATAAAAACCTCTTTGAAATTCTAACTGGTGAATAGTTTGTGGATGCTTACAAATTCACTCAATGAGTTATGGTCGAAAGCAGTAAATTTGAACTATTTTTGTTCTGGCGGGGGATCATAATACACACAAAAAACACTACTCGTAGATATACATATTGGATATAGACATCATCGAGGCTGCAAATTAAAATATACCTCTATAATAAGAAAATTAAGAAAAATCCAATTTCATAGTTTCCATCTTGTCAGCATCAAGGCTCAGTGTGAAGCAATGGTTTTAGGTAACGGTATGGTTCAAACATTTACTATGTTAATGCGTGTGCGCTATCTCCCATATTTCTACCTTCCAGTAACCACGAAAGATTATTATTACGAAACGACCCCCTGCAAAATTATGAAGGAAAAGAAAGACAAGAACAGAGTCAGTCATGAACAAAGCAACAAGGAATCAATAAACCAGCATGAAAGAGACTTTCACACAAGAAGAAATAACCCACCCACATATATTTGCTTCCCACAATCCTTTCAAATCGGAGGAACACAAACAAAAGAGGATGATATGGGGAGAGGAGAAGGATGATCAAGAGGGGATCTTGTGAGAGGAGGATAAACCGACCACAACCATGGGGCTCGGGCCTCGCTGCTCCATCCGAGCAGGCCGCCGTCGCTGCTCCCCCACCGCTGGCCTCCTGGGCCTCCCCTGCTCCTCCACCCCAGCAAAAAGACCCCGCCTCCCCAACCATTGGTCGTGTCAATTGTCCTAATGTCACCTATCCAGAGTGCCATATGTCCAAAGGCACTCGAGTAAAAATTAAAACACAAAAGTGACAAATGGCAATGGGAGTTTGGAGCTCATCCATCTGATTTACATGGTCTGGGAAAGAACAACGATTTTGCCCTCTTGTGGATTTAAAATACAATTAGAATAGTTCAGTTAACTGGTGAATAGGTGCTTTAAGCTCATCCAACCTCCATAGTTTTGAAAATGAACAAATCCCTCCCATAACATAATTTAATACATCATATTTATGCAGATATTGCCAATTCAATTATCTGGCACACAATAGTTAAAAAATAGGAACTGCTAGTACATCATACATATACACGTAGTATATCACAAAGCATGGCTAGAGTTCTTTGGTTATTAAAATGCTCTCTTGTGAGTATAATAGCAGTTTAGGATAAAATCCTGGACCGCTAGAGTTCTTTTGTTAACAGCAGTTTTGGTAGAAAATAGAAGCTTCAGCTAGCACCAAGTCATAAACTTACAGTAGATAACTCCAACAAGTAGGTTATCAGTCCCTTGTGGATTCTTTTTATAAACAATGTCACCATGCTTTGAAGCCTCTCTGTACTTTACTGATCTGTACTTCTTGTGGGCAAATGCGAAGTGCCTCTCTTCATCACCAGCTACAGCAGCTCCTTCAGCTGCAGGCGTGGAAATTGTAGCCCAAACAAACACACCCTATGTAATAGTAAGAAATTGGTTAGGAATAATATGAAACACATATATAAATAACCAAGAGATATGGGAATTCACATGCAGATTTTATTTGATAATAGTTCTTTATCTAAGAAGATACAAAATTCCATGTAACCATATTTCCTACCACCACATGATATATTATGGTGCCATTTCATTAAAAATCATTGAGATTATTAAGAAATGGATAGAAAAGATGAACTATAAAATAAAGTAGCATCTCTATACGGGCATCAAACAAATTACCATGCTGACCTAATAAGCACATACATGTAGCATTAGCACCGAATAGAACATCTGAAAATGAATAAACAATGTCATACAATATTAATGCAAGGATGCCATGGACTGATCAAAATGAAAATAGGGCCTATATAAAACCCTCTTTGAAATTCTAACTGGTGAATAGTTTGTGGATGCTTACAAATTCACTCAATGAGTTATGGTCAAAAGCAGTAAATTTGAACTATTTTTGTTCTGGCGGGGGATCATAATAAACACAAAAAACACTACTTGTAGATATACATATTGCATATAGACATCATCGAGGCTGCAAATTAAAATATACCTCTATAATAAGAAAATTAAGAAAAATCCAATTTCATAGTTTCCATCTTGTCAACATCAAGGCTCAGTGTGAAGCAATGGTTTTAGGTAACGGTATGGTTCAAACATTTACTATGTTAATGCGTGTGTGCTATCTCCCATATTTCTACCTTCTAGTAACCACGAAAGATTATTATTCCAAAACGACCCCCTGCAAAATTATGAAGGAAAAGAAAGACAAGAATAGAGTCAGTCATGAACAAAGCAACAAGGAATCAATAGACCAGCATGAAAGAGCCTTTCACACAAGAAGAAACAACCCACCCACATATATTTGCTTCCCACAATCCTTGCAAATCGGAGGAACAGAAACAAAAGAGGAAGATATGGGGAGAGGAGAAGGATGAGCAAGAGGGGATCTTGTGAGAGGAAGATAAACCGACCACAACCATGGAGCTCGGGCCTCGCTGCTCCATCCCAGCAGGCCGGCGTCGCTGCTCACCCACCGCTGGCCTCCTGGGCCTCCCCTGCTCCTGCACCCTAGCGAAAAGACCCCGCCTCCCCAACCATTGGTCGTGTCAATTGTGCTAATGTCACCTATCCATAGTGCCATATGTCCAAAGGCACTCGAGTAAAAATTAAAACACAAAAGTGACAAATGGCAATGGGAGTTTGGAGCTCATCCATCTGATTTAGATGGTCTGGGAAAGAACAACGATTTTGCCCTCTTGTGGATTTAAAATACAATTAGAAAAGTTCAGTTAACTGGTGAATAGGTGCTTTAAGCTCATCCAACCTCCTTAGTTTTGAAAATGAACAAATCCCTGTCATAACATAATTTAATACATCATATTTATGCAGACATTGCCAATTCAATTATCTGGCACACAATAGTTAAAAAATAGGAACTGCTAGTACATCATACATATACACGTAGTTTATCACAAAGCATGGCTAGAGTTCTTTGGTTATTAACATGCTCTCTTGTGAGTATAATAGCAGTTTAGGATAAAATCCTGGACCGCTAGAGTTCTTTTGTTAACAGCAGTTTTGGTAGAAAATAGAAGCTTCAGCTAGCACCAAGTCATAAACTTACAGTAGATAACTCCAAGAAGTAGGTTATCAGTCCCTTGTGGATTCGTTTTATAAACAATGTCACCATGCTTTGAAGCCTCTCTGCACTTTACTGATCTGTACTTCTTGTGGGCAAATGCGAAGTGCCTCTCTTCATCACCAGCTATAGCCGCTCCTTCAGCTGCAGGCGTGGAAACTGTAGCCCAAACAAACACACCCTAAGTAATAGTAAGAAATTGGTTAGGAATAATATGCAACACATATATAAATAACCAAGAGATATGGGAATTCACATGCAGATTTTATTTGATAATAGTTCTTTATCTAAGAAGATACAAAATTCCATGTAACCATATTTCCTACCACCACATGATATATTATGGTGCCATTTCATTAAAAATCATTGAGATTATTAAGAAATGGATAGAAAAGATGAACTATAAAATAAAGTAGCATCTCTATACGGGCATCAAACAAATTACCATGCTGACCTAATAAGCACATACATGTAGCATTAGCACCGAATAGAACATCTGAACATGAATAAACAATGTCATACAATATTAATGCAAGGATGCCATGGACTGATCAAAATGAAAATAGGGCCTATATAAAACCCTCTTTGAAATTCTAACTGGTGAATAGTTTGTGGATGCTTACAAATTCACTCAATGAGTTATGGTCGAAAGCAGTAAATTTGAACTATTTTTGTTCTGGCGGGGGATCATAATACACACAAAAAACACTACTTGTAGATATACATATTGGATATAGACATCATCGAGGCTGCAAATTAAAATATACCTCTATAATAAGAAAATTAAGAAAAATCCAATTTCATAGTTTCCATCTTGTCAGCATCAAGGCTCAGTGTGAAGCAATGGTTTTAGGTAACGGTATGGTTCAAACATTTACTATGTTAATGCGTGTGTGCTATCTCCCATATTTCTACCTTCCAGTAACCACGAAAGATTATTATTCCAAAACAACCCCCTGCAAAATTATGAAGGAAAAGAAAGACAAGAACAGAGTCAGTCATGAACAAAGCAACAAGGAATCAATATACCAGCATGAAAGAGCCTTTCACACAAGAAGAAACAACCCACCCACATATATTTGCTTCCCACAGTCCTTGCAAATCGGAGGAACACAAACAAAAGAGGAAGATATGGGGAGAGGAGAAGGATGAGCAAGAGGGGATCTTGTGAGAGGAGGATAAACCGACCACAACCATGGAGCTCGGGCCTCGCTGCTCCATCCCAGCAGGTCGGCGTCGCTGCTCCCCCACCGCTGGCCTCCTGGGCCTCCCCTGCTCCTCCACCCCACCGAAAAGACCCCGCCTCCCCAACAATTGGTCGTGTCAATTGTGCTAATGTCACCTATCCATAGTGCCATATGTCCAAAGGCACTCGAGTAAAAATTAAAACACAAAAGTGACAAATGGCAATGGGAGTTTGGAGCTCATCCATCTGATTTAGATGGTCTGGGAAAGAACAACGATTTTGCCCTCTTGTGGATTTAAAATACAATTAGAAAAGTTCAGTTAACTGGTGAATAGGTGCTTTAAGCTCATCCAACCTCCTAGTTTTGAAAATGAACAAATCCCTCTCATAACATAATTTAATACATCATATTTATGCAGACATTGCCAATTCAATTATCTGGCTCACAATAGTTAAAAAATAGGAACTGCTAGTACATCATACATATACACGTAGTTTATCACAAATCATGGCTAGAGTTCTTTGGTTATTAACATGCTCTCTTGTGAGTATAATAGCAGTTTAGGTTAAATCCTGGACCGCTAGAGTTCTTTTGTTAACAGCAGTTTTGGTAGAAAATAGAAGCTTTAGCTAGCACCAAGTCATAAACTTACAGTAGATAACTCCAAGAAGTAGGTTATCAGTCCCTTGTGGATTCTTTTTATAAACAATGTCACCATGCTTTGAAGCCTCTCTGTACTTTACTGATCTGTACTTCTTGTGGGCAAATGCGAAGTACCTCTCTTCATCACCAGCTACAGCCGCTCCTTCAGCTGCAGGCGTGGAAATTGTAGCCCAAACAAACACACCCTAAGTAATAGTAAGAAATTGGTTAGGAATAATATGCAACACATATATAAATAACCAAGAGATATGGGAATTCACATGCAGATTTTATTTGATAATAGTTCTTTATCTAAGAAGATACAAAATTCCATGTAACCATATTTCCTACCACCACATGATATATTATGGTGCCATTTCATTAAAAATCATTGAGATTATTAAGAAATGGATAAAAAAGATGAACTATAAAATAAAGTAGCATCTCTATACGGGCATCAAACAAATTACCATGCTGACCTAATAAGCACATACATGTAGCATTAGCACCGAATAGAACATCTGAACATGAATAAACAATGTCATACAATATTAATGCAAGGATGCCATGGACTGATCAAAATGAAAATAGGGCCTATATGAAACCCTCTTTGAAATTCTAACTGGTGAATAGTTTGTGGATGCTTACAAATTCACTCAATGAGTTATGGTCGAAAGCAGTAAATTTGAACTATTTTTGTTCTGGCGGGGGATCATAATACACACATAAAACACTACTTGTAGATATACATATTGGATATAGACATCATCGAGGCTGCAAATTAAAATATACCTCTATAATAAGAAAATTAAGAAAAATCCAATTTCATAGTTTCCATCTTGTCAGCATCAAGGCTCAGTGTGAAGCAATGGTTTTAGGTAACGGTATGGTTCAAACATTTACTATGTTAATGCGTGTGTGCTATCTTCCATATTTCTACCTTCCAGTAACCACGAAAGATTATTATTCCAAAACAACCCCCTGCAAAATTATGAAGGAAAAGAAAGACAAGAACAGAGTCAGTCATGAACAAAGCAACAAGGAATCAATAGACCAGCATGAAAGAGCCTTTCACACAAGAAGAAACAACCCACCCACATATATTTGCTTCCCACAATCCTTGCAAATCGGAGGAACACAAACAAAAGAGGAAGATATGGGGAGAGGAGAAGGATGATCAAGAGGGGATCTTGTGAGAGGAGGATAAACCGACCACAACCATGGAGCTCGGGCCTCGCTCCTCCATCCCAGCAGGTCGGCATCGCTGCTCCCCCACCGCTGGCCTCCTGGGCCTCCCCTGCTCCTCCACCCCAGCGAAAAGACCCCGCCTCCCCAACAATTGGTCTTGTCAATTGTGCTAATGTCACCTATCCATAGTGCCATATGTCCAAAGGCACTCGAGTAAAAATTAAAACACAAAAGTGACAAATGGCAATGGGAGTTTGGAGCTCATCCATCTGATTTAGATGGTCTGGGAAAGAACAACGATTTTGCCCTCTTGTGGATTTAAAATACAATTAGAAAAGTTCAGTTAACTGGTGAATAGGTGCTTTAAGCTCATCCAACCTCCTAGTTTTGAAAATGAACAAATCCCTCTCATAACATAATTTAATACATCATATTTATGCAGACATTGCCAATTCAATTATCTGGCTCACAATAGTTAAAAAATAGGAACTGCTAGTACATCATACATATACACGTAGTTTATCACAAATCATGGCTAGAGTTCTTT
Source organism: Triticum urartu (assembly GCF_056163025.1). Classification (NCBI taxonomy): domain Eukaryota; kingdom Viridiplantae; phylum Streptophyta; class Magnoliopsida; order Poales; family Poaceae; genus Triticum; species Triticum urartu. Next base: position 23,597,059 of record NC_141877.1, on the reverse strand, counting down.
GGTTATTAACATGCTCTCTTGTGAGTATAATAGCAGTTTAGGTTAAATCCTGGACCGCTAGAGTTCTTTTGTTAACAGCAGTTTTGGTAGAAAATAGAAGCTTCAGCTAGCACCAAGTCATAAACTTACAGTAGATAACTCCAAGAAGTAGGTTATCAGTCCCTTGTGGATTCTTTTTATAAACAATGTCACCATGCTTTGAAGCCTCTCTGTACTTTACTGATCTGTACTTCTTGTGGGCAAATGCGAAGTGCCTCTCTTCATCACCAGCTACAGCCGCTCCTTCAGCTGCAGGCGTGGAAATTGTAGCCCAAACAAACACACCCTAAGTAATAGTAAGAAATTGGTTAGGAATAATACGCAACACATATATAAATAACCAAGAGATATGGGAATTCACATGCAGATTTTATTTGATAATAGTTCTTTATCTAAGAAGGTACAAAATTCCATGTAACCATATTTCCTACCACCACATGATATATTATGGTGCCATTTCATTAAAAATCATTGAGATTATTAAGAAATGGATAAAAAAGATGAACTATAAAATAAAGTAGCATCTCTATACGGGCATCAAACAAATTACCATGCTGACCTAATAAGCACATACATGTAGCATTAGCACCGAATAGAACATCTGAACATGAATAGACAATGTCATAAAATATTAATGCAAGGATGCCATGGACTGATCAAAATGAAAATAGGGCCTATATAAAACCCTCTTTGAAATTCTAACTGGTGAATAGTTTGTGGATGCTTACAAATTCACTCAATGAGTTATGGTCGAAAGCAGTAAATTTGAACTATTTTTGTTCTGGCGGGGGATCATAATACACACAAAAAACACTACTCGTAGATATACATATTGGATATAGACATCATCGAGGCTGCAAATTAAAATATACCTCTATAATAAGAAAATTAAGAAAAATCCAATTTCATAGTTTCCATCTTGTCAGCATCAAGGCTCAGTGTGAAGCAATGGTTTTAGGTAACGGTATGGTTCAAACATTTACTATGTTAATGCGTGTGTGCTATCTCCCATATTTCTACCTTCCAGTAACCACGAAAGATTATTATTCCAAAACAACCCCCTGCAAAATTATGAAGGAAAAGAAAGACAAGAACAGAGTCAGTCATGAACAAAGCAACAAGGAATCAATAGACCAGCATGAAAGAGCCTTTCACACAAGAAGAAACAACCCACCCACATATATTTGCTTCCCACAATCCTTGCAAATCGGAGGAACACAAACAAAAGAGGAAGATATGGGGAGAGGAGAAGGATGATCAAGAGGGGATCTTGTGAGAGGAGGATAAACCGACCACAACCATGGGGCTCGGGCCTCGCTGCTCCATCCCAGCAGGCCGGCGTCGCTGCTCCCCCACCGCTGGCCTCCTGGGCCTCCCCTGCTCCTCCACCCCAGCGAAAAGATCCCGCCTCCCCAACCATTGGTCGTGTCAATTGTGCTAATGTCACCTATCCAGAGTGCCATATGTCCAAAGGCACTCGAGTAAAAATTAAAACACAAAAGTGACAAATGGCAATGGGAGTTTGGAGCTCATCCATCTGATTTAGATGGTCTGGGAAAGAACAACGATTTTGCCCTCTTGTGGATTTAAAATACAATTAGAAAAGTTCAGTTAACTGGTGAATAGGTGCTTTAAGCTCATCCAACCTCCTTAGTTTTGAAAATGAACAAATCCCTCCCATAACATAATTTAATACGTCATATTTATGCAGATATTGCCAATTCAATTATCTGGCACACAATAGTTAAAAAATAGGAACTGCTAGTACATCATACATATACACGTAGTTTATCACAAAGCATGGCTAGAGTTCTTTGGTTATTAACATGCTCTCTTGTGAGTATAATAGCAGTTTAGGTTAAATCCTGGACCGCTAGAGTTCTTTTGTTAACATCAGTTTTGGTAGAAAATAGAAGCTTCAGCTAGCACCAAGTCATAAACTTACAGTAGATAACTCCAAGAAGTAGGTTATCAGTCCCTTGTGGATTCTTTTTATAAACAATGTCACCATGCTTTGAAGCCTCTCTGTACTTTACTGATCTGTACTTCTTGTGGGCAAATGCGAAGTGCCTCTCTTCATCACCAGCTACAGCCGCTCCTTCAGCTGCAGGCGTGGAAATTGTAGCCCAAACAAACACACCCTAAGTAATAGTAAGAAATTGGTTAGGAATAATACGCAACACATATATAAATAACCAAGAGATATGGGAATTCACATGCAGATTTTATTTGATAATAGTTCTTTATCTAAGAAGGTACAAAATTCCATGTAACCATATTTCCTACCACCACATGATATATTATGGTGCCATTTCATTAAAAATCATTGAGATTATTAAGAAATGGATAAAAAAGATGAACTATAAAATAAAGTAGCATCTCTATACGGGCATCAAACAAATTACCATGCTGACCTAATAAGCACATACATGTAGCATTAGCACCGAATAGAACATCTGAACATGAATAAACAATGTCATAAAATATTAATGCAAGGATGCCATGGACTGATCAAAATGAAAATAGGGCCTATATAAAACCCTCTTTGAAATTCTAACTGGTGAATAGTTTGTGGATGCTTACAAATTCACTCAATGAGTTATGGTCGAAAGCAGTAAATTTGAACTATTTTTGTTCTGGCGGGGGATCATAATACACACAAAAAACACTACTCGTAGATATACATATTGGATATAGACGTCATCGAGGCTGCAAATTAAAATATACCTCTATAATAAGAAAATTAAGAAAAATCCAATTTCATAGTTTCCATCTTGTCAGCATCAAGGCTCAGTGTGAAGCAATGGTTTTAGGTAACGGTATGGTTCAAACATTTACTATGTTAATGCGTGTGTGCTATCTCCCATATTTCTACCTTCCAGTAACCACGAAAGATTATTATTCCAAAACAACCCCCTGCAAAATTATGAAGGAAAAGAAAGACAAGAACAGAGTCAGTCATGAACAAAGCAACAAGGAATCAATAGACCAGCATGAAAGAGCCTTTCACACAAGAAGAAACAACCCACCCACATATATTTGCTTCCCACAATCCTTGCAAATCGGAGGAACACAAACAAAAGAGGAAGATATGGGGAGAGGAGAAGGATGATCAAGAGGGGATCTTGTGAGAGGAGGATAAACCGACCACAACCATGGGGCTCGGGCCTCGCTGCTCCATCCCAGCAGGCCGGCGTCGCTGCTCCCCCACCGCTGGCCTCCTGGGCCTCCCCTGCTCCTCCACCCCAGCGAAAAGATCCCGCCTCCCCAACCATTGGTCGTGTCAATTGTGCTAATGTCACCTATCCAGAGTGCCATATGTCCAAAGGCACTCGAGTAAAAATTAAAACACAAAAGTGACAAATGGCAATGGGAGTTTGGAGCTCATCCATCTGATTTAGATGGTCTGGGAAAGAACAACGATTTTGCCCTCTTGTGGATTTAAAATACAATTAGAAAAGTTCAGTTAACTGGTGAATAGGTGCTTTAAGCTCATCCAACCTCCTTAGTTTTGAAAATGAACAAATCCCTCCCATAACATAATTTAATACGTCATATTTATGCAGATATTGCCAATTCAATTATCTGGCACACAATAGTTAAAAAATAGGAACTGCTAGTACATCATACATATACACGTAGTTTATCACAAAGCATGGCTAGAGTTCTTTGGTTATTAACATGCTCTCTTGTGAGTATAATAGCAGTTTAGGTTAAATCCTGGACCGCTAGAGTTCTTTTGTTAACATCAGTTTTGGTAGAAAATAGAAGCTTCAGCTAGCACCAAGTCATAAACTTACAGTAGATAACTCCAAGAAGTAGGTTATCAGTCCCTTGTGGATTCTTTTTATAAAAAATGTCACCATGCTTTGAAGCCCCTCTGTACTTTACTGATCTGTACTTCTTGTGGGCAAATGCGAAGTGCCTCTCTTCATCACCAGCTACAGCCGCTCCTTCAGCTGCAGGCGTGGAAATTGTAGCCCAAACAAACACACCCTAAGTAATAGTAAGAAGTTGGTTAGGAATAATACGCAACACATATATAAATAACCAAGAGATATGGGAATTCACTTGCAGATTTTATTTGATAATAGTTCTTTATCTAAGAAGATACAAAATTCCATGTAACCATATTTCCTACCACCACATGATATATTCTGGTGCCATTTCATTAAAAATCATTGAGATTATTAAGAAATGGATAGAAAAGATGAACTATAAAATAAAGTAGCATCTCTATACGGGCATCAAACAAATTACCATGCTGACCTAATAAGCACATACATGTAGCATTAGCACCGAATAGAACATCTGAACATGAATAAACAATGTCATACAATATTAATGCAAGGATGCCATGGACTGATCAAAATGAAAATAGGGCCTATATAAAACCCTCTTTGAAATTCTAACTGGTGAATAGTTTGTGGATGCTTACAAATTCACTCAATGAGTTATGGTCGAAAGCAGTAAATTTGAACTATTTTTCTTCTGGCGGGGGATCATAATACACACAAAAAACACTACTTGTAGATATACATATTGGATATAGACATCATCGAGGCTGCAAATTAAAATATACCTCTATAATAAGAAAATTAAGAAAAATCCAATTTCATAGTTTCCATCTTGTCAGCATCAAGGCTCAGTGTGAAGCAATGGTTTTAGGTAACGGTATGGTTCAAACATTTACTATGTTAATGCGTGTGTGCTATCTCCCATATTTCTACCTTCCAGTAACCACGAAAGATTATTATTCCAAAACAACCCCCTGCAAAATTATGAAGGAAAAGAAAGAAAAGAACAGAGTCAGTCATGAACAAAGCAACAAGGAATCAATAGACCAGCATGAAAGAGCCTTTCACACAAGAAGAAACAACCCACCCACATATATTTGCTTCCCACAATCCTTGCAAATCGGAGGAACACAAACAAAAGAGGAAGATATGGGGAGAGGAGAAGGATGAGCAAGAGGGGATCTTGTGAGAGGAGGATAAACCGACCACAACCATGGAGCTCGGGCCTCGCTGCTCCATCCCAGCAGGCCGGCGTCGCTGCTCCTCCACCGCTGGCCTCCTGGGCCTCCCCTGCTCCTCCACCCCAGCGAAAAGATCCCGCCTCCCCAACCAATGGTCGTGTCAATTGTGCTAATGTCACCTATCCATAGTGCCATATGTCCAAAGGCACTCGAGTAAAAATTAAAACACAAAAGTGACAAATGGCAATGGGAGTTTGGAGCTCATCCATCTGATTTAGATGGTCTGGGAAAGAACAACGATTTTGCCCGCTTGTGGATTTAAAATACAATTAGAAAAGTTCAGTTAACTGGTGAATAGGTGCTTTAAGCTCATCCAACCTCCTTAGTTTTGAAAATGAACAAATCCCTCTCATAACATAATTTAATACATCATATTTATGCAGACATTGCCAATTCAATTATCTGGCACACAATAGTTAAAAAATAGGAACTGCTAGTACATCATACATATACACGTAGTTTATCACAAAGCATGGCTGGAGTTCTTTGGTTATTAACATGCTCTCTTGTGAGTATAATAGCAGTTTAGGTTAAATCCTGGACCGCTAGAGTTCTTTTGTTAACAGTAGTTTTGGTAGAAAATAGAAGCTTCAGCTAGCACCAAGTCATAAACTTACAGTAGATAACTCCAAGAAGTAGGTTATCAGTCCCTTGTGGATTCTTTTTATAAACAATGTCACCATGCTTTGAAGCCTCTCTGTACTTTACCGATCTGTACTTCTTGTGGGCAAATGCGAAGTGCCTCTCTTCATCACCAGCTACAGCCGCTCCTTCAGCTGCAGGCGTGGAAATTGTAGCCCAAACAAACACACCCTAAGTAATAGTAAGAAATTGGTTAGGAATAATATGCAACACATATATAAATAACTAAGAGATATGGGAATTCACACGCAGATTTTATTTGATAATAGCTCTTTATCTAAGAAGATACAAAATTCCATGTAACCATATTTCCTACCACCACATGATATATTATGGTGCCATTTCATCAAAAATCATTGAGATTATTAAGAAATGGATAGAAAAGATGAACTATAAAATAAAGTAGCATATCTATACGGGCATCAAACAAATTACCATGCTGACCTAATAAGCACATACATGTAGCATTAGCACCGAATAGAACATCTGAACATGAATAAACAATGTCATACAATATTAATGCAAGGATGCCATGGACTGATCAAAATGAAAATAGGGCCTATATGAAACCCTCTTTGAAATTCTAACTGGTGAATAGTTTGTGGATGCTTACAAATTCACTCAATGAGTTATGGTCGAAAGCAGTAAATTTGAACTATTTTTGTTCTGGCGGGGGATCATAATACACACATAAAACACTACTTGTAGATATACATATTGGATATAGACATCATCGAGGCTGCAAATTAAAATATACCTCTATAATAAGAAAATTAAGAAAAATCCAATTTCATAGTTTCCATCTTGTCAGCATCAAGGCTCAGTGTGAAGCAATGGTTTTAGGTAACGGTATGGTTCAAACATTTACTATGTTAATGCGTGTGTGCTATCTCCCATATTTCTACCTTCAAGTAACCACGAAAGATTATTATTCCAAAACAACCCCCTGCAAAATTATGAAGGAAAAGAAAGACAAGAACAGAGTCAGTCATGAACAAAGCAACAAGGAATCAATAGACCAGCATGAAAGAGCCTTTCACACAAGAAGAAACAACCCACCCACATATATTTGCTTCCCACAATCCTTGCAAATCGGAGGAACACAAACAAAAGAGGAAGATATGGGGAGAGGAGAAGGATGAGCAAGAGGGGATCTTGTGAGAGGAGGATAAACTGACCACAACCATGGAGCTCGGGCCTCGCTGCTCCATCCCAGCAGGCCGGCGTCGCTGCTCCTCCACCGCTGGCCTCCTGGGCCTCCCCTCCTCCTCCACCCCAGCGAAAAGACCCCGCCTCCCAAACCATTGGTCGTGTCAATTGTGCTAATGTCACCTATCCATAGTGCCATATGTCCAAAGGCACTCGAGTAAAAATTAAAACACAAAAGTGACAAATGGCAATGGGAGTTTGGAGCTCATCCATCTGATTTAGATGGTCTGGGAAAGAACAACGATTTTGCCCTCTTGTGGATTTAAAATACAATTAGAAAAGTTCAGTTAACTGGTGAATAGGTGCTTTAAGCTCATCCAACCTCCTTTGTTTTGAAAATGAACAAATCCCTCTCATAACATAATTTAATACATCATATTTATGCAGACATTGCCAATTCAATTATCTGGCACACAATAGTTAAAAAATAGGAACTGCTAGTACATCATACATATACACGTAGTATATCACAAAGCATGGCTAGAGTTCTTTGGTTATTAACATTCTCTCTTGTGAGTATGATAGCAGTTTAGGATAAAATCCTGGACCGCTAGAGTTCTTTTGTTAACAGCAGTTTTGGTAGAAAATAGACGCTTCAGCTAGCACCAAGTCATAAACTTACGGTAGATAACTCCAAGAAGTAGGTTATCAGTCCCTTGTGGATTCTTTTTATAAACAATGTCACCATGCTTTGAAGCCTCTCTGTACTTTACTAATCTGTACTTCTTGTGGGCAAATGCGAAGTGCCTCTCTTCATCACCAGCTACAGCCGCTCCTTCAGCTGCAGGCATGGAAGTTGCAGCCCAAACAAACACACCCTAAGTAATAGTAAGAAATTGGTTAGGAATAATATGCAACACATATATAAATAACCAAGAGATATGGGAATTCACATGCAGATTTTATTTGATAATAGTTCTTTATCTAAGAAGATACAAAATTCCATGTAACCATATTTCCTACCACCACATGATATATTATGGTGCCATTTCATTAAAAATCATTGAGATTATTAAGAAATGGATAGAAAAGATGAACTATAAAATAAAGTAGCATCTCTATACGGGCATCAAAGAAATTACCATGCTGACCTAATAAGCACATACATGTAGCATTAGCACCGAATAGAACATCTGACCATGAATAAACAATGTCATACAATATTAATGCAAGGATGCCATGGACTGATCAAAATGAAAATAGGGCCTATATAAAACCCTCTTTGAAATTCTAACTGGTGAATAGTTTGTGGATGCTTACAAATTCACTCAATGAGTTATGGTCGAAAGCAGTAAATTTGAACTATTTTTGTTCTGTCGGGGGATCATAATACACACAAAAAACACTACTTGTAGATATACGTATTGGATATAAACATCATCGAGGCTGCAAATTAAAATATACCTCTATAATAAGAAAATTAAGAAAAATCCAATTTCATAGTTTCCATCTTGTCAGCATCAAGGCTCGGTGTGAAGCAATGGTTTTAGGTAACGGTATGATAGCGTGTGTGCTATCTCCCGTATTTCTACCTTCCAGTAACCACGAAAGATTATTATTCCAACACAACCCCCTGCAAAATTATGAAGGAAAAGAAAGACAAGAACAGAGTCAGTCATGAATAAAGAAACAAGGAATCAATAGACCAGCATGAAAGAGACTTTCACACAAGAAGAAACAACCCACTCACATATATTTGCCTCCCACAATCCTTGCAAATCGGAGGAACACAAACAAAAGAGGAAGATATGGGGAGAGGAGAAGGATGAGCAAGAGGGGATCTTGTGATACGAGGATAAACCGACCACAACCATGGAGCTCGGGCCTCGCTGCTCCGTCCCAGCAGGCCGGCGTCGCTGCTCCCCCACCGCTGGCCTCCTGGGCCTCCCCTGCTCCTCCACCCCAGCGAAAAGACCCCGCCTCCCCAACCATTGGTCGTGGGTGGATAAGGGGCTGTGGGGTGAGCCGCTCCTCGGCGCCAGACATAGATAATGGAGGTGGAATATGGGGACGGCTGCTGACAAGAGAGGATGGAGGAGAAGGGAAGGGGTGTTGCGCTGTTGATCCATGGGAAAGAAAGCTAGGGTTCGTGGAAACAATCCCCACGCGGTGAGGCGGAGCAACACAAGAGGGTTTCCTCTTGGTCAGCCACCATGGCTGATGTGGGTCGGCAAGGGGCTGGAGAAGGAGCTGGGCGAAGATGCGGTAGGCAACGGGAGGTGGCGAGGTGCAGGAGGCCATGGGAGCGAGTGGGAAGGAGGCGCCGCCGGGTGGGCAGGAAGCGGCGTCGAGGGGTGGAAGGAACGAGGAGGAGGGGATCCCTTTTTACTGCTAGTAGTCTAGGGTAGTTCACCCTGAGCGATATTGGCTACAGACTGGGTCGCCTAACCCTTCGCTGCCTCATGGGCCAAGGATCATATGGGTCCAGTAGTAGTCACATAGGAAAAAAAGCTGTGTGGTAACTAAACTTTACACCGAACAGTAAAATCCAACAGTGAAAAATCACTGGGCGTGCCAATCGGATGGCCAACATGTGTGCGCACGGGAGAGGCCTCAGATGGGCGGGTTGCCCAGTGTGATTTATATGTTCAATGTGGTTCAGATTTTGAATAAGCTCTCACATAGTTCGTTGCTATAGGTTGAATGGCAAAAGCAGAACGAGGTAGAGGAGTCACAACCACCCATTTTACGAGAGTTAGTTTGTCTCTTGGTGCTTGAGCAGCCTATTATCCCGTTGCATACAAATTCATGAGAAGTCAATGGTTTTTCTCCTGCACCTCGCTAGACAGCGCCACCTAATAAGCTATGTTTGGATATTGTTGAAGGTTACCACATATTCAATAAAGTTTGTTATTGTAACAAAAGTTTAAGTAAATTGTCGCCGAAGTTGTTATAAGATGCACAATGAAGTTGGAGCACGGTATCCACATAGGATATTTCAGCAAAAAAGAGAGATCCACATAGGATGATACCCGCCGAATACATTATATTATCTTTTTATTTATTATTTCAAAAAACAGATGTGCACGCAGACAAGCACGCACTTTACCCCTTGATGTGAAACATGCACATACATACCATATTATTCATATAAGCATCTCCAAGAAACTAAGGTCTTAGGTGAACCACCACAAACACATCACGACACATCGCCTACCACTAAGGAAAAAAAAAGAGAAAGAAATACTTTTTTGCTGCAAAAAGATTTTAGCTCCCTTCAGAGAAGTATATAGTCTCAAGATCCTGGCAGCGAGGGGAGTCAAAAAAGGCATGTGGCACGAGGCTCTCATGAAATACGAGGAATCTGGGATCTACTACACTGCCGAATTTGAAATCTCCGCGAATAACCCTCTTATCTTTGAGATGGTACATCCTGGCCATGTCACATTTAGGACATCCGATGAGGATGGCACCGTTCCCAAGAGAGATGACCTTGCTCACCGATACTTCATCGCGTTTGGAAAGTACGGGCATCGGCACATGGACTCGATGGAGCAATGTCCAGGTCTCCGCCTTGTGGTCTTGTAGGCCCCATATGTCCAGGGATGTCAAGCATTCTGACATAGCCGCGACGCAGAGCTCCCCATCGAGCTCAAATAAGGATGTCCTCACGGTATTGTCTGGCGAGGGTTGGGACATGAGCCGGAATGTCTCGGAAGCCGTGTCGAATGCTAGCATCTTTCTGGTGTGGTTGGCTTGAGGGTGCTTAGAGAGCCAATGTAGGTTTCCACGATGAGCCACTGGAACCTCGTACTTTGGTAACCTACCGGATGGGTCGGAAGGAGCTGGCCCCAGTTGACGTGGTAGGATGGCACCGGCCGAGAGGATGTAGTAGCGACGCCTCGTCTCAGGTTTGAAGTTAGAATTAGTAAATTCTTCCTCCTCTTTCTGAATGGCATGGCATAAAAGGCGATACTCGCCGGAAGAAGTGTGGAAGTAGAAGCCGCACTCGAAGACCGAGCAGTAGGATTGCCGACCCAACTCAGGCAGGTTGGTCCACTGCCTGGTGGCCGGGTTGCAGATGACGAAGAGGGCCCAACTTTGTTTTAGCACAAGCAGACCATCGAGAGAATACAAGACATTCTCAAAGTTGCCGGAGGGGTCATGGTCGCAAAGGAAGCGGTATGTCTGCTCCTGCGTCGGCTCGAGAGACATGGCTTGCACTGCCGGGTATTGGTCGCCGATGAATTGGACGACCATCTCGCGGGGGCGGCTGGCAGCGTGGGCGACGAGGAAGGAACGGTCGGTGGTGACACGATGCCAGTCCTTGCAGACGGCGCGACAACGGAGCACCGACACCGATGGGAGGCGGACGAGGATGTGCACCAGAGCGTCGTCGCTTAGAGCGTGGATACCTCCACCTGAGGTCTCCATCGATTCGATCGGTGGCGCAGCCTCCAACTTGACGCCACAAAGCAGCGTTGGCGCAGTAGTTGAAGCAGAGGAAGACTCACCGCCTTGCCTTCCCTTATTTCATCATGTATATATACACAGCATGATAGGATCAGATCCCGGAGTCAGAATCGGAGTTCCACCGTGCGAGAAAAAACCGGAAGGGAAAGTAGGACGTCCGATTTTCTGTCCAAACGTTGGACCGAATCGTAATAGAGATCCACTCGTACGGTCATACAACTTGGATGGATGTACCGATTTTCTTTCCAGAACGATTGTCAGTCGTATTGCCTTCCTACTCTTCTTTCTCCGTCAGAACTCAGAAGCCGGACGGAGGGGATGAAGCTGCCGCAATGTCCTCCTCCTTGCCCCCATACTCTCTCGCCGGATTGAAACTCCTGCCGTTGGCCATTTCTCTCGCCGGACGCGGCAGCTCGAGCGCTCAGCCAGGCATGGATCCCGGGTGGCCGCAGCGGCTGACCAGCTCGAGAGCTCCGGCGCGGACCTCGAGGAGGTAGATCCTGGCTGGGCGCAGCTGCTTCGTTTGGCTCGAGCGCGGCAGCTCGTAAATGGAGGCGACTGGCTCTACCGGCTCGACGTTGCTTTCTTAGGCGGAGGCTGAAGATCTGGACGCTGTAGCCTCGCAGTGGAGTGCTCGCAAGAGAACTACTGGGGACGATCTGCAGTTCGCTGATTCAGCTCTACATCCACACGAGACGCGACACAGCCAAAGGTAAATTATTTTCTTGCTTTTTTTGCGGGGAATTATTTTCTTGCTTTGTTGCTCTCGTCGCACCAACTATGTGATGAGGTCACACTACTTGAATCGATCTATACCCCGGGTGCTACGGACACTCGGCAAAGGACCAAATACCGCCGGCAAAGCCGTTGCCAAGAATTGCCCGAGCCCGCCCCCGCCGCAGACCGTAAGCCTCTCCCTCTCCTCTCCCCTGCCCTCCTCTCTCTCTTTCTCTCCCTCTCTGCTAGCTAGGGCAAATTTCATAGAGCGCTACTGTGATGTTGTTCATATGAACCCTAGGTATTTTTTTAGCATTTAGGAAAAAAGATTAGCAAACTTTTTTAGGAAATTAACTAGGGCAAATTTTGATGAAAATACCTAAACAGTAATTCTATTTAGCTTTAAATTAACGAAGGATATATAAATTATAGTAGCATTTAGCTTTAAATTAATAGAGGCTATAAAAAAAAACAGTAGCATTTAGCTATAAAAAGTTATTTGGACTATGGACCTGAATCTGGTCCAAATTTCATTGAAATGAAATTTGAATTATTTGGACTATGGACCTGAATATTTTTGAAGAAATTGGGTGTAGGTACTAAGGTCTTGCTGTAGAAATTTTGGTGAGGTCAGAAGGGTTAGAGAAAATGGAGTTCCCTTGCAATTTCTAATAAGGTCTTGTTGGAATATTTGCCCTAAAACAATTTGGATGAAAAGAAAATAATGTGTGTGTGTATGTGTGTGTGTGTGTGAGAGAGAGAGAGAGAGAGGAATAGCTAGAACAGAATTTGGGTTCTGTCCTAGGCAGAGAAGTGTTTAGTGAGGTCATTTTGCAAAGGTTTTGGGGTTTTCAAAAGACCACTTTTTTTCAAGGAAAATAATTTAGGCAAGTTTTATTTTAAAGTTGATCCCTTCCTAGACTTTTAGCTTTAGACAAAAAACAAAATTATTTAGCTATAAATAAAAAACAGTAGCTATGGCATTTAGCTATAAACAGAAAACAGAATTGTTTTTCTTTTCAAAAACTCGGTTAAAGTAATTGTTGCTATGTAAACGAAAAATAATACTGATGTTATATGATATATGTCATTGATGTTCATTTGCATATTCCATTATTGTTGATTATATCTTTTCACTGAAGTGGTCATGTTATATGCAAATTCCTCAACAGTGTTTGCTCATGTTATATGCAACATTGAAGTGGTTCGGTTGTGCCCAAGTGGCTTTTTGTTGTTTCCAGGGAATGAAGCCGAGTGGCCTATGTTTTGCCGGAATGTTGATTCATTTCCATTCCGGCAAATTTCAGGTGCTCGATTTGTCCACTTTTTAGCAAAGGTCATCCCGAAATGTTTCGTGAATTTCGGCATGACTTATGCTACAAACTAGGACATATCGAGTGCCCGGAATTTGCCGCACCGGGAAGGTGGGTAAAGGAACCCTACTCCGAGGTTGTAAAGGATAATCCGACAATTACGGAAGAGCGGTATGAAATATTCAAGGCGGCTTGCGATGCCGAAGCTGCCAGAGAAAAGTCGAAGTACATGAAGGGGCTTCAAGAGAGGAACATGGGGTGCCACCACCTTGGAAGCCGTGGTTACGCGGGGAACAGTGTTGGAAATATGCCCTAGAGGCAATAATAAATTGGTTAGTATTATATTTCCTTATTCATGATAATCGTTTATTATCCATGCTATAATTGTATTGATAGGAAACTCAGATAGATATGTGGATACATAGACAACACCATGTCCCTAGTGAGCCTCTAGTTGACTAGCTCGTTGATCAATAGATGGTTATGGTTTCCTAACCATGGACATTAGATGTCGTTGATAACGGGATCACATCATTAGGAGAATGATGTGATGGACAAGACCCAATCCTAAGCCTAGCACACGATCGTATAGTTCGTCTGCTAAAGCTTTTCTAATGTCAAGTATCATTTCCTTAGACCATGAGATTGTGCAACTCCCGGATATCGTAGGAATGCTTTGGGTGTACCAAACGTCACAACGTAACTGGGTGGCTATAAAGGTGCACTACGGGTATCTCTGAAAGTGTCTGTTGGGTTGGCACGAATCGAGACTGCGACTTGTCACTCCATGTAACGAAGAGGTATCTCTGGGCCCACTCGGTAGGACATCATCATAATGTGCACAATGTGACCAAGGAGTTGATCACGGGATGATATGTTGCGGAACGAGTAAAGAAACTTGCCGGTAACGAGATTGAACAAGGTATCGGGATACCGACGATCGAATCTCGGGCAAGTATCATACCGGTAGACAAAGGGAATTGTATACGAGATTGACTGAATCCTTGACATCGTAGTTCATTCGATGAGATCATCGTGAAACATGTGGGAGCCAACATGGGTATCTAGATCCCGCTGTTGGTTATTGACCAGAGAGATTTGCTGATCTCTGGCGAAGAGTGGGCTAATGTTTCGTGTCTGGGTCAGTGGATTAAGAGGGTTCCGACGGTGGTCTTGGCTTGGGCTAGGGAGGAGAGGTGCGAGTTACCGGTGGTGAGGCGTGCGGTGGAGCTCGAGTCAATTCACGGGCTAGGGGCTGCTATGTGATGACCCACAAGTGTAGGGGATCTATCGTAGTCCTTTCGATAAGTAAGAGTGTCGAACCCAACGAGGAGGAGAAGGAAATGATAGGCAGTTTTCAGTAAGGTATTCTCTGCAAGCACTGAAATTATCGATAACAGCAACATGTAACAAAAGTAAATAAGGTGCAGCAAGGTGGCCCAATCCTTTTTGTTGCAAAGGACAAGCCTGGACAAATTCTTATATAGAGGAAAACGCTCCCGAGGACACATGGGAATTATCATCAAGCTAGTTTTCATCACGCTCATATGATTCGCGTTCGGTACTTTGATAATTTGATATGTGGGTGGACCGGTGCTTGGGTACTGCCCTTACTTGGACAAGCATCCCACTTATGATTAACTCCTATTGCAAGCATCCGCAACTACAAAAGAAGTATTAAGGTAAACCTAACCATAGCATGAAACATATGGATCAAAATCAGCCCTTATGAAGCAACGCCTAAACTGGGGTTTAAGCTTCTGTCACTCTAGCAACCCATCATCTACTTATTACTTCCCAATGGCTTCCCCTAGGCCCAAACAATGGTGAAGTGTCATGTAGTCAACGTTCACATGACACCACTAGAGGAGAGACAACATACATCTCATCAAAATATCGAATGAATACCAAATTCACATGACTACTAATAGCAAGACTTCTCCCATGTCCTCAGGAACAAACGTAACTACTCACAAATAATATTCATGTTCATAATCAGAGGGGTATTAATATGCATTAAGGATCTGAACATATAATCTTCCACCGAATAAACCAACTAGCATCAACTACAAGGAGTATTTAACACTACTAGCAACCTACAGGTACCAATCTGAGGCTTTGGGACAAAGATTGGATACAAGAGATGAACTAGGATTTGAGAGGAGATGGTGCTGGTGAAGATGTTGATCGAGACTGACCCCCTCCCGATGAGAGGATCGTTGGTGATGACGATGGCGATGATTTCCCCCTCCCGGAGGGATGTTTCCCCGGCAGAACAGCTCCGCCGGAGCCCTAGATTGGTTCTGCCAAGGTTCCGCCTCGTGGCGGCGGAGTTTCGTCCCACAAGCTTGCTTATGATTTTTTCCAGGGTAAAACACTTCATATAGCAGAAGATGGACACCGGAGGCCTGCCGGGGGCCCACGATGCAGGGGGCGCGCCCAGGGGGGTAGGGCGCGCCCCCACCCTCGTGGCCAGGGTGTGGGCCCCCTCTGGTATTTTCTTCCCTCAGTATTTTTTATCAATTCCAAAAATGACTTCCGTGGAGTTTCAGGACTTTTGGAGTTAGGCAGAATAGGTCTCTAATATTTGCTCCTTTTCCAGCCCAGAATTCCAGCTGCCGGCATTCTCCCTCTTCATGTAAACCTTGTAAAATAAGAGAGAAAAGGCATAAGTATTGTGACATAATGTGTAATAACAGCCCATAATGCAATAAATATCAATATCAAAGCATGATGCAAATGGACGTATTACTATGGCAGGGGTCGATGCATGTGTGAAGACGAGGGGAGGGAATGGAGGAGGTGCGAGGAGAAGAGGTCGTGCAGGGGGGGCTTTTGTAGGATCGATGGGGGTGCTGGGGCCATGGCACCGCCGCACTTCACGCTGGAGGTTGGCAGAGCCACCAGCCTACTCGTTGCTTTGGTTGCGGCTCGAGTGGTCACATGAGGAGTCGGGGAAGCAGCCAAGATTCTCTACACCGGCCTAGCGCGTCGCAACAAGTCTAGGTGCACGGGCGCATAGTGGTCATGGCCGCGACCGCGTTTAGGGGAGGGGACCTAGCCATGGCTGGATGCTGGGAGGGGCTCGGATGCGTGGTGCTACGTGTGGCAAGGGCGTCGGGGACGCGCGGCTGGGTGTCAGTCGCGTGGCCAGGGGCCGGGTGTTGCACAGAGTGTGCGCTCTGGCATGCCACCTCTGGTCACCAAGGCAGTTGTGTCCTGATGTTTTTGGGAGTATCTGGCTTTGTTGAGTAGCTAGGGGTGGTATACTGGGAGCATGTGTGTTTGCAGGTGGGTCCAGGATGACGTGTGTTGCCAACTAGACCTTCTAGAAGTTCCTGGGTACAAGGTGTTTATTGTGTGCAAAATGAAAACTACTAAAGGTTTGGTTGTGAGCTTTGGGGTAGTTGGTCTAGGTACTAAGGTGAGTCTAAATGCAAAGTTTCAGTGCAATAACATCCTTCTAGCTAGTACTTGCTATACAAAGTGAAAGAAGGGCCAGAAAGTAAAAAGAGGAGGAGGGGCTCAAATGCAAAAGTTTCTGGAAGGGCTAGGGACTTATCTAAAGTGTATTTAACCCAAAGGATTTATGATAATTATCTAGGGATTTTTAGAAATCTAGAGAAGTTAGTTGCTTCATAATCCAAATGCCCTAGGGCACATATTCTTTATAAAAATAAGATACTTTTGGGTTTGAGTTATGAGCAAAAGTTAAGATGCTAGGAAGAGAAGAGTAGCTAGTAAGGGTGGATTTTAGTTGGTTTCATGTTTGTTCAGTTCAGAGGAGTTGATCAAAGAAAGCCAGAGCAGAAAGCAGAGAATCCAACAGAAGAAGAAGAAGAAGAAGAAGAAGAAGAAGAAGAAGAAGAAGAAGAAGAAGAAGAAGAAGAAGAAGAAGAAGAAGAAGAAGAAGAAGAAAAAGAAAAATGGGCCAAAAATCAGGGTGTTACAACCTTCTTCAATGGAGATGTTTCCCCGGTAAATTTAGAGATTGGATTGCAATTGTCTTGTGTTCCTCATCTTTGAGGATCCTTTTAAACGGAGTGGCTGGCGTTCTCATCAAGTATGGTCGTGGGCTACGACAAGGGGACCCCGTCCCCCTCTCTTCTATTCGTCATTGCTATTGACCCATTGCACCAAAACCTTAGGTGGCGACGAGACATGGGTTCCTGCATAATATGAATCTGCAAATAAACTGATGTGCTCGACGGGCTTTGGAAGATTGCCTCGTGGATCGCTTTCCTCCTAACCCACCAGATCGCGCATAATGTTACTGCCAGTCGGACCTAGAAATCTTTTAGAAGGTTCCAAAAACTTGAAAACCACACTTCCTATACGTAAATGGGTCGGTCTGTTCGTTCATGGCGGGGAGCGCCAAGTACGGCTAAGATTTTAACCGGCGCGTGAAGCGCCAAATAGGAAATCCTGGTGTCGAGGGGGTAGGGTGGCATGAGAGCTATTTCTCGCTTAGTGCGAGTCAACGCGGTACTCTTACCACAAGGAGTTCCCTTAATGAGTCAGCCTACTCAATCAACTTTTTTCCAATTTTTCTTTCAGTTTTCCATCCTGCTTTGCTATTTCTGGTTTTTATCTCATTTGTTTTTTAGTTTTTCTGCATATCTTCATTGATTTCCTTCCTTTTTCTTTTTCTTTCTTTCTTCGGTTTCCACGTGTTTTCTTCAAAAAAAATTGTGTGCCTTTCTTCATCATTTTTATTGGTTTTTTGTGTGTGTTTCTTCAGCAAGGTTTTTCAACACATGTCTATGTTTTTTAATATACATTGTACATTTTTAGTGTATGCGTGGAACGTTTTTCTGATACACATTAAACAATTTTCAAAAGCACCATGTACATTTTTGACAAATACATGCTTTGAAGAAAAAAATTCAATACATGTTGAGCATTTTCCAAATACACGTAAACATTTTTTAATGGCAATAAACATTTTATGAAACTACGTGGACATTTTTTTAGGGAAAAGCTTCATATCAATCGGCCGATTTTAAGCATGCATCCGCCACGCGCTGCATCGTGAGATGACGCTGATCACCGTTTTATGTTGGGCGTGTTTTCACACGGGTCTATTACATTTTCGCTTGCAATTTTACTCGACCTTCTCGTGCGCACGACAGGTGCCCCGTGGGCCTTCAACCTTGCACGCCGCTTCCTTCCTGAAACAACGTCCAGGTTTGGTCGTTCTCCACACAACTCTCGTTCATCCAAACGAGGCGCTAGCAGCTGCACCGCCGTTGCCGCCATCGCTGTCTCCGGTCGTCTCTACCACTGCCCATCCCTCTTTGCTCCTCCTCTCCTCTATCAACAACGTCCGTTGTTAACATACTCTTCCATCAGATTGGTTTTTTGGTTGCATTTGCTAGAGCATGCATTTTTATATGGTATCAGAGCTAAGAGGTCTTCAGTTCAAGACCGGCTGACACAATTAAATTGCAGCCTACTTTTGGTCCATGTTTAGATCTGAGGGAGGCACACATGAGGGGCAGTGTTGACATATAAATATATTGCTTAGTCTCTTCCATCAAATTGGTCTTTTTGGTTGCATTGGTTAGAGAATGCACTTCTACATGGAGTGGTCTAGTCAATGCAACCAAAAGACTTATCTGATGGAAGAGTATGTCAATACTCCCCCTCACATGTGGCTCCCTCAGTCCTAAACGTGGACCGAAGGTGGGCTGCAATTTAATTGCGCCAGCCAGGTATTGAATTCAAGACCTCTTGGCTCCAAGACCATGTAGAAGTGCATACTCTAACCAATGCAACCAAAAGACTGATCTAATGGAAGCGACTAAGCAATACATTTATACATCAACACTCGCCCCTGCTGCTACCGGATGACGATGAAGACGACCTCCACTCGTCGCTGCCATCCACAGTGCAAGCATCGCCTCAAGTGGAGGCCGCCGGTCTAACGAAAAACTTACAGAAGTCGATGGTGGGCAGTGCAGGTAAGAATTTGGATTGCAGCATCCTCGGTAATTTTTTTCTGAAACATCACATGTGTTGCATAAGTTCTTTCCGCAACAATACATGTGTTCCAAAAAAGCGAAGATGGCAAAAAGAAATTCTGCAACACCTCTTCTGTTGCAAGAAAAATCTACAACAAAACTATTGCAAAAATAATTCTGCAACAAGACCTGTGTTGCAAAAAAATATCCGCAACACAACCAATGTTATAAATGTTTCTACAACAAGATCTCTGTTGTAAAGTGGAGAAATACGTTCACCCTTTAGATTGCGTCAGATTCGACGGCTCGCGAGGCGGTGGATCTTTTTAAAAGATCCACCGGCCGACACGTAGCAGCCCTTTTTTTTACAATGTCTAAATACTTTTGCTTTCAAAATGTTAGAAACATTTTTTTGAAACATGTGAATAATTATTTTAAATGGAATGTGCATTTTTTGATTGGCACGAAACTTTTCCTTACACTATACAAAACTTTTCTTAACATTTTGTAAATATTCTTTTAAATGTGATATGTTTTAAAACACGTGAACATTTTCTGAATAGTATGAAATATAATTTTGAATTAGGCAAACATTTAAACGGTTCTTAAAATGACACAAACATTTTTTGAAAGTGTGTGAATATGTTTTGAATGTGACAAACATTTTTTCCTAATGCTACCAATATTATTTTAAAGTTGCCTAAACATTTATTAAACACAGCACGTACATTTTCTTTTGAAAGCGCTTTGATTTTTTTGTTTAGATACTATAATATTGTTTCATTTCAGAAATTTAAATAAAAGTAATAAAACAAGAAAATAAATAAAAAAGGAAAGAAAAAACCAGCGTTTCTCCCCACGCCGGGCCAGCCTAATAAGGCGCTGCTAGAAGCGAGTGCTCTCACTGCGAGGGAGGTATAGCCGCCCCAGGTCCAGCCAGGAGTCTACGGGAAAAACGATCAACATCACCTTGTATAGCGCTACAATTTGACGTGAATTGGCTCAGATTTTTTTTAAGGGAATGTCATCATGGCGCACATTATTTCAAGTTGAATAATTATTCATCTTTCATTACACCCGGGACAATAAAGCTACGGGGATTACCCTCCCAAAACACAAAAGAATTAGAAGTAAAAGCATGCCAAGCTAATGTGTGCGCCACCATGTTCACTTCCTGTTGCAATGTTGCACAGAGATATTCCCAATTCTAGATGCAATTTAAAAACAATCTACTAGTATAGCCGAGTATGGACTCCACCCCTGAATGACCCCCATTAAAAGCTTGTACAAGTTCTAGAGAATCTATTTCAACTATTATTGGAACACAACCCAACTTTTCCATCATGTACTGCCCTTCTGAAGCGTTGTTGCCTCTTCTGTTGCTGCATCAAAAATCGATCTAGAGGCCAGTAAGCTCCTGCAATAGCTTCACCAACTGCATTACGTAGCACTGCACCTGCTCCATCTGTTCCATTTTCAATAAAAGATGCATCGATGTTCAGTTTATATGAAATTATTGGTGGTCTGTGGTCTGCACCATGTTACATTGTTACTATACTAGATGACCCGTTGCGCCCATGGCGCAAAGACCGAGTGCAAGCCATGTATTGGAGGAGTGTGCATTGAAATATGTACATACAGATTGAAACATATATAAAATCCTTTTCAGTTGGCATACATCTGGACTTATTCGAGCAAATATTCTTGATAAGACATCTTTACACTAAGAATTTTAAAAAGTAGAGCTTGCATATTTGTAATGAGCAGAGAACATGCAGTAGACAAAGGAAGATTTTTTTAAAGTATTGTTGTTGCCAAAGCACAGCTCATGATACTACATGCAACAAGCAAGTGATACTGATAGACAATTATGCAGAGGCCCTTGGACGTGCACTTGAAGGCAAAAGCATACATTGGTTCAGAAGCACACCAGGCAACACTCTAAGCAGCAAATGACCGACAATTAAACACATAGGATGGTCTTAGGTGATTACATCAGATTTAAAAGCATGATAAACATAGAAGTCTTGGTAGGCATGTATACTAATGCTAAGTTATATAACAAGGGGCTCTTGCAACTTGATTATATTGAGTAGACGATTAGGTGCAGTCCCCTGGAAGTGCATTTGAAGACGAAAGCATATGCTTCACGTTCCTCCATGTGCGCCTGATGGAAGAAGTCGCTCTAGCCTCTAGTGATGGTGGCCCTTTTGTCAACACCCTTGATAAAGCGGGTTGTGATAGCGGTAGTTCCGTCTCCAGTAATGATTGGCACCATGGTCAGCATCCATGTGTGAGAAAAGCGAGCCCTTAGAAACAGAAACCCTAAAGTACTGAAAATGATAGTAAAGGTTAGTTAGTATATCATTTTATATGATGTCATTGTATGAAATAGAACAAAGTAATTGCAAAGGATTACCATCCTTTTGCCATCTGTAGCAAATGTTTCCATCATGTGGCACACATAGTACTGATTAGGTGTGGTGGTGTTATGGATGAGCTTTCGCAGCCTACGAACATTATGGTTGTAGAGCTTAACTTTGTTGCCCCCACACAACGTGCCGACTAAACTCATCTAGGTAGTGGATGCCAGGATTACCTATGTTAAATTATACAAAGTTATACCATTTTGTAGTTGTGATGAGAGTAGTTGGAATGAGAAGAGTAATGTAGCTCTTACTGCGGAGAATATACTTTCCTGGCTTTAGATTGATTTTATTTCCTTTGAATTTTTGCATTGAGCTTGCTTTGCGTGGGTGATGAATATACTCAAATGGTTTATTGTGCTTGCGACATAGCGGTTCGTCTGTAATGAATAAATAAAATCATGCTAAGATAAAATGATGTCTATGATTTGAAACTTGTCAATAGTCATCATAAATATGTTTTTGAGTATTACTCTTGGTAATTTGGCCGTCCCCGATATCGCTAGTTGTGTCTGCCTCCTCTTGTTTAACTGCTGACATCTAGAAAAAAGTAGTAGAATCATTAAGCTGACCTATCTGTATCTGATTTCAGCTGGCATGTTTAACAGTTATGCATGCGTTTGAATATAGTGAGACCGAGTTATTACTGGACATAATTTCACAGGCTATTACTATGAAATTGCAAGTGTATCAGGAAATGAATAATCTGTTGTTGCTGCATAAATATAGGAGCTGCATGATTTCTTATTCTCCACCAACCGCCTTGTTAGTGTGCCACATGCTTCCGTGGGGTCCTCACACCGCCCTCCCTTTCTCTTATCTCCAGCCAAGAGACACACAGCCACATATTCCTCCAAGCCCCTCCTCCCTTCCTCTGTTCCGCTCTCCCTGATCTGTTGCCTCCCCCAAGCCCCTCCTACCTCCCCGATCTGCTACCTCTATCAAGCGATGCAGCCAAATCGATGGCCTCCATGCGCATCCCAAGAGAAAGTGAGGTAGAGGGAGCGGCCCATGGCTGGATTAGGCAGCTGCAAAGCTCAGTGGCTCTGCTGCGAGCCTGAGACGGCGGAGGTGAGAGTATGGACGCCGGCTGACGACGGGATACTGTGGGCATCGTTGGCCGGGGCTACAATGGAGCCCGGCACCACGGCGCCCGGAGCTGCAATGGAGCTCTGCCGGGGTTGCAATGGAGCCCGGCACCACGGCGCCCGAGCTGCAATGGAGCCCGGCACCACGGCGCCCGAGCTGCAATGGAGCTCCATTGGAGCTGCCATGAAGAGTGGGTGCTACTGCCGGCGGTGTGGCAAGTCGAGGACGGCGACGCTCACCACCGGTGCTGCAATGAAGTGGGCGTTGCTGCCGACGGCATTGCAATAGAGCAGGTGCTGTTGCGGGTGGCGCAACAAGTCAAGGATGGCAGGGCAGCAAGTCGAGGACGGCGACGCTCGCCACCAGTGATGCAATGAAGCGAGCGTTGCTGCCAATGGCGCGACAAGTCGAGGACGGCGGTGCTTTAATGAAGCGTCGATGGAGCCACCGACGTCGGGCTGCTGCATGGCGAGGGATGCAATACTATGGCGGCCTTGGGCCTCGATGATGTTGTGTTTGTCTGGGTCACAACATCGCCGCTGCTGCCAAATTACCAAGAGTAATACTCAAAAACATATTGAGGACCTGCTGTAGTCACGTTGGTCACGCATAGTCAGAGTCGCGTTTGCTGCTTTGCGCTGGGAGTGGTGTATGCGAGGCCACTGTAAATTGGTGCTACCAAGGCGAGTGGTGGATCCCTGATCCCTACATGCAGTACCAGTTTAGATAGTAATACTGGTTAAATTAACTCATGATCAACTATTAAAATTTGCCGCTATAAATTAAGGTGAAAGGCCCCTTGAATTGTTTGCCTCGTTCACACAATGAATTCCTTGTGCAGGGAGTTCTAGCGATGCATTATACAAGGAGCTATGGCATGCTTGAGCTAGGCTTTTGATCACAGTGCCTTGCCAAGGTGAAAGGATTTACTACTTTCCAGATAGTTATATGGAACAGGTATGTGTCACCGCATTGGTGTTTGCTTTTCTTGATGCCAAATAACTAATGAATGAATTTTGCTACTCAACACAAACAATAGCTATTTGTACAATGTGACAGTGCTTGCTTCTTGTGTTAAAATGGCAATGACTTTGTTTATGCCGAATACTCATCTAGGTATTCAAATAATAATCATCCGCGTATTTAAAGATCGTCCACATACACATTTAGAACCTATTAGGGTCATCGTGTGTGCGAGACGTGTGCTTCTCTAGTATGGTCATGTATTAGTTGACAAATGAGTATCCATTAGAGGGTACCACTTTACATACAGTGCTTCCAGCCTTGTAGGCCTCACGAGAAGTCCCTTTGCCAAGCTTCACTGTGATGCCTAACTAACTATTTCACAAACATTTTTGTTAGCTAATAAAATCAATAGCTTTTCGCATGTGATGACAAACTGATTTCTTCCGGCTGCCCAAAAAACAGAGTACTAATACACTGAGAGACTGTACAATTGTTTAGCCTACTTTACAAATTAATTTCAGAACTGGCTAAACATATCAGGATATACACCGTTGACAGCGAAGAAAATAAATCATCACCACTAAATGAATACATCCATTCACATCTCCAGAATTGTACTCCCTCCGTTCCAAATTACTCGTCGCAGAAATGGATGTATCTAGAACTAAAATACATCTAGATACATCCATACCTGCGACAAGTAATTCGGAATGGAGGGAGTATTATACATGTCAAGAATGACTAACAGTACTTGTTCTTCTCTGAAAGCTGACAAGAAAATACAGTTGGTAGAAATGTTAAAATGATTTTGAGCTCTAAACTCCAGTTATGAATACACTTGACTGTCTACCGATCTCTGACTGGTTAATTTAGGAATCATCAAATTTACCTATAAGGGAGCATTTGTCTGTAAGATGTGACTTGTTTGCATGCATTTTATAGATAAATATTTAAATTAAAGTTGACTTGCATACCTGGATATTTACATTCACATCCAGAGACAATATATCTTCAATTTCACATATAGGAAAAGAATGTATAGTCACAAACTCACAATTCCATGGCAGCAAAAATCTTCAACCATCTGTGAACTCCATACAACAATGATATTAGAGATCTCTTGTTTTGTTGATATATTGATATATAGAGGAAGGAGATGTAGTCTATAGGACAGGAGAAGCAACCATCAATTGTGCTAATGTCACCTATCCATAGTGCCATATGTCCAAAGGCACTCGAGTAAAAATTAAAACACAAAAGTGACAAATGGCAATGGGAGTTTGTAGCTCATCCATCTGATTTAGATGGTCTGGGAAAGAACAACGATTTTGCCCTCTTGTGGATTTAAAATACAATTAGAAAAGTTCAGTTAACTAGTGAATAGGTGCTTTAAGCTCATCCAACCTCCTTAGTTTTGAAAATGAACAAATCCCTTTGATAACATAATTTAATACATCATATTTATGCAGACATTGCCAATTCAATTATCTGGCACACAATAGTTAAAAAATAGGAACTGCTAGTACATCATACATATACACGTAGTATATCACAAAGCATGGCTAGAGTTCTTTGGTTATTAAAATGCTCTCTTGTGAGTACAATAGCAGTTTAGGATAAAATCCTGGACCGCTAGAGTTCTTTTGTTAACAGCATTTTTGGTAGAAAATAGAAGCTTCAGCTAGCACCAAGTCATAAACTTATAGCAGATAACTCCAAGAAGTAGGTTATCAGTCCCTTGTGGATTCTTTTTATAAACAATGTTACCATGCTTTGAAGCCTCTCTGTATTTTACTGATCTGTACTTCTTGTGGGCAAATGCGAAGTGCCTCTCTTCATCACCAGCTACAGCCGCTCCTTCAGCTGCAGGCGTGGAAATTGTAGCCCAAACAAACACACCCTAAGTAATAGTAAGAAATTGGTTAGGAATAATATGCAACACATATATAAATAATCAAGAGATATGGGAATTCACATGCAGATTTTATTTGATAATAGTTCTTTATCTAAGAAGATACAAAATTCCATGTAACCATATTTCCTACCACCATATGATATATTATGGTGCCATTTCATTAAAAATCATTGAGATTATTAAGAAATGGATAGAAAAGATGAACTATAAAATAAAGTAGCATCTCTATACGGGCATCAAACAAATTACCATGCTGACCTAATAAGCACATACATGTAGCCTTAGCACCGAATAGAACATCTGAACATGAATAGACAATGTCATACAATATTAATGCAAGGATGCCATGGACTGATCAAAATGAAAATAGGGCCTATATAAAACCCTCTTTGAAATTCTAACTGGTGAATAGTTTGTGGATGCTTACAAATTCACTCAATGAGTTATGGTCGAAAGCAGTAAATTTGAACTATTTTTGTTCTGGCGGGGGATCATAATACACACATAAAACACTACTTGTAGATATACATATTGGATATAGACATCATCGAGGCTGCAAATTAAAATATACCTCTATAATAAGAAAATTAAGAAAAATCCAATTTCATAGTTTCCATCTTGTCAGCATCAAGGCTCAGTGTGAAGCAATGGTTTTAGGTAACGGTATGGCTCAAACATTTACTATGTTAATGCGTGTGTGCTATCTCCCATATTTCTACCTTCCAGTAACCACGGAATATTATTATTCCAAAACAACCCCCTGCAAAATTATGAAGGAAAAGAAAGACAAGAACAGAGTCAGTCATGAACAAAGCAACAAGGAATTAATAGACCAGCATGAAAGATACTTTCACACAAGAAGAAACAACCCACCCACATATATTTGCTTCCCACAATCCTTGCAAATCGGAGGAACACAAACAAAAGAGCAAGATATGGGGAGAGGAGAAGGATGAGCAAGAGGGGATCTTGTGAGAGGAGGATAAACCGACCACAACCATGGAGCTCGGGCCTCGTTGCTCCATCCCAGCAGGCCGGCGTCGCTGCTCCCCACTGCTGGCCTCCTGGGCCTCCCCTGCTCCTCCACCCCAGCGAAAAGACCCCGCCTCCCCAACCATTGGTCGTGTCAATTGTGCTAATGTCACCTATCCATAGTGCCATATGTCCAAAGGCACTCGAGTAAAAATTAAAACATAAAAGTGACAAATGGCAATGGGAGTTTGGAGCTCATCCATCTGATTTAGATGATCTGGGAAAGAACAACGATTTTGCCCTCTTGTGGATTTAACATACAATTAGAAAAGTTCAGTTAACTGGTGAAAAGGTGCTTTAAGCTCATCCAACCTCCTTAGTTTTGAAAATGAACAAATCCCTCTCATAACATAATTTAATACATCATATTTATGCAGACATTGCCAATTCAATTATCTGGCACACAATAGTTAAAAAATAGGAAGTGCTAGTACATCATACATATACACGTAGTATATGATAAAGCATGGCTAGAGTTCTTTGGTTATTAAAATGCTCTCTTGTGAGTATAATAGCAGTTTAGGATAAAATCCCGGACCGCTAGAGTTCTTTTGTTAACACCATTTTTGGTAGAAAATAGAAGCTTCAGCTAGCACCAAGTCATAAACTTACATTAGATAACTCCAAGAAGTAGGTTATCAGCCCCTTGTGGATTCTTTTTATAAACAGTGTCACCATGCTTTGAAGCCTCTCTGTACTTTACTGATCTGTACTTCTTGTGGGCAAATGCGAAGTGCCTCTCTTCATCACCAGCTACAGCCGCTCCTTCAGCTGCAGGCGTGGAAATTGTAGCCCAAACAAACACACCCTAAGTAATAGTAAGAAATTGGTTAGGAATAATATTCAACACATATATAAATAACCAAGAGATATGGGAATTCACATGCAGATTTTATTTGATAATAGTTCTTTATCTAAGAAGATACAAAATTCCATGTAACCATATTTCCTACCACCACATGATATATTATGGTGCCATTTCATTAAAAATCATTGAGATTATTTAGAAATGGATAGAAAAGATGAACTATAAAATTGTTGGGGAACGTTGCAGAAAACAAAAATTTTCCTATTCGTTTCACCAAGATCATCTAGGAGTTCATCTAGCAACGAGTCACGAGATGCATCTACATACCTTTGTAGATCGCTAGCGGAAGCGTTCGTTAGAACGAGGTTGAAGTAGTCGTACACGACGTGATCCAAATCACCGATGACCAGCGCCGAACGGACGGCACCTCCGCGTTCAACACACGTACGGGACGGGAGACGTCTCCTCCTTCTTGATCCAGCAAGGGGGAAAGAGAGGTTGATGAAGATCCAGCAGCACGACGGCGTGGTGGTGGATGCAGGGCGTCACGACAGCAGGGCTTCGCCGTGTACTACGAGAAAGGAAGAAGTAACGGGGAGAGAGGAAGCACCAAAAGCGTGGGCTGCAAGTTCCTCCTCCCCCCCACTATATATAGGGGTGCCAGGGGGGGCGCCGGCCCTGGTAGATGGGATCTACCAAGGGGGCGGCGGCCAAGGGGTGGGGGGCTTGCCCCCCAAGCAAGGGGGCGCCCCCCTTAGGGTTCCCCCCCAACCCTAGGCGCATGGGCCTTGGGGGGGCTGGCGCCCCAGCCCACTATGGGCTGGGTTCCCTCCTATTTCAGCCCAAGGGGCCCTCCGGGATAGGTGGCCCCACCCGGTGGACCCCCGGGACCCTTCCGGTGGTCCCGGTACAATACCGGGTACCCCGAAACTTGTCCCGATGGCCGAAACTGCACATCCTATATATAATTCTTTACCTCCGGACCATTCCGGAACTTCTCCTGACGTCCGGGATCTCATCCGGGACCCCGAACAACATTCGGGTTACTGCATATACATATCTTCACAACCCTAGCGTCACCGAACCTTAAGTGTGTAGACCCTACGGGTTCGGGAGACAAGCAGACATGACCGAGACGACTCTCTGATCAATAACCAACAGCGGGATCTGGATACCCATGTTGGCTCCCACATGCTCCACGATGTTCTCATCGGATGAACCACGATGTCGAGGATTCAATCAACCCCGTATGCAATTCCCTTTGTCTATCGATATATTACTTGCCCGAG
Source organism: Triticum urartu (assembly GCF_056163025.1). NCBI lineage: Eukaryota > Viridiplantae > Streptophyta > Magnoliopsida > Poales > Poaceae > Triticum > Triticum urartu. The sequence goes on along the minus strand of NC_141877.1, from coordinate 23,568,200 downwards.
ATTCGATCGTCGGTATCCCAATACCTCGTTCAATCTCGTTACCGGCAAGTCACTTTACTCGTACCGTAATGCATGATCCCGTGACCAGATACTTGGTCACTTTGAGCTCATTATGATGATGCATTACCGAGTGGGCCCAGTGATACCTCTCCGTCATACGGAGTGACAAATCCCAGTCTTGATCCGTGTCAACCCAACAGACACTTTCGGAGATACCCGTAGTATACCTTTATAGTCACCCAGTTACGTTGTGACGTTTGGTATACCCAAAGCACTCCTACGGTATCCGGGAGTTACACGATCTCATGGTCTAAGGAAAAGATACTTGACATTGCAAAACTCTAGCAAAACGAACTACACGATCTTTATGCTATGTTTAGGATTGGGTCTTGTCCATCACATCATTCTCCTAATGATGTGATCTCGTTATCAATGACATCTTATGTCCATAGCCAGGAAACCATGACTATCTGTTGATCAACGAGCTAGTCAACTAGAGGCTTACTAGGGACATGTTGGTGTCTGTTATTCACACATGTATTACGATTTCCGGATAACACAATTATAGCATGAATAAAGACAATTACCATGAACAAGGAAATATAATAATAATGCTTTTATTATTGCCTCTAGGGCATATTTCCAACAGTCTCCCACTTGCACTAGAGTCAATAATCTAGTTACATTGTGATGAATCGAACACCCATGGAATTCTGGTGTTGATCATGTTTTGCCCTAGGGAGAGGTTTAGTCAACGGATCTGCTACATTCAGGTCCGTATGTACTTTACAAATTTCTATGTCTCCATCTTGAACATTTTCACGAATGGAGTTGAAGCGACGCTTGATGTGCCTTGTCTTCTTGTGAAACCTGGGCTCCTTGGCAAGTGCAATAGCTCCAGTGTTGTCACAGAAGAGCTTGATCGGCCCCGACGCATTGGGTATGACTCCGAGGTCGGTGATGAACTCCTTCACCCAGATTGCTTCATGTGCTGCCTCCGAGGCTGCCATGTACTCCGCTTCACATGTAGATCCCGCCACGACGCTCTGCTTGCAACTGCACCAGCTTACTGCCCCACCATTCAAAATATACACGTATCCGGTTTGTGACTTTGAGTCATCCAGATCTGTGTCGAAGCTAGCGTCGACGTAACCCTTTACGTCGAGCTCTTCGTCACCTCCATAAACGAGAAACATCTCCTTAGTCCTTTTCAGGTACTTCAGGATATTCTTGACCGCTGTCCAGTGTTCCTTGCCGGGATTACTTTGGTACCTTCCTACCAAACTTACGGCAAGATTTACATCGGGTCTGGTACACAGCATGGCATACATAATAGAACCTATGGCTGAGGCATAGGGGATGACACTCATCTCTTCTATTTCTTCTGCCGTGGTCGGACTTTGAGCCGAGCTCAATTTCATACCTTGCAGTACAGGCAAGAATCCCTTCTTAGACTGATCCATATTGAACTTCTTCAATATCTTATCAAGGTATGTGCTTTGTGAAAGACCTATGAGGCGTCTTGATCTATCTCTATAGATCTTGATGCCTAATATATAAGCAGCTTCTCCAAGGTCCTTCATTGAAAAACTCTTATTCAAGTAGGCCTTAATGCTGTCCAAGAGTTCTATATCATTTCCCATCAAAAGTATGTCATCCACATATAATATGAGAAATGCTACAGAGCTCCCACTCACTTTCTTGTAAACACAGGCTTCTCCATAAGTCTGTGTAAACCCAAACGCTTTGATCATCTCATCAAAGCGAATGTTCCAACTCCGAGACGCTTGCACCAGCCCATATATCGAGCATTGGAGCTTGCACACCTTGTCAGCATTCTTAGGATCGACAAAACCCTCCGGCTGCATCATATACAATTCTTCCTTAAGGAAACCATTAAGGAATGCCGTTTTGACGTCCATTTGCCATATTTCATAATCGTAGAATGCGGCAATTGCTAACATGATTCGGACGGACTTCAGCTTTGCTACCGGTGAGAAAGTCTCATCGTAGTCAACCCCTTGAACTTGTCGATAACCTTTAGCGACAAGCCGAGCTTTATAGATGGTCACATTACCATCCGCGTCTGTCTTCCTCTTAAAGATCCATTTATTTTCTATGGCTCGCCGTTGTACGGGCAAGTCAGTCAAAGTCCATACTTCGTTTTCATACATGGATCCTATCTCGGATTTCATGGCTTCTAGCCATTTGTCGGAATCCGGGCCCGCCATTGCTTCTTCATAGTTCGAAGGTTCACCGTTGTCTAACAACATGATTTCCAAGACAGGGTTGCCGTACCACTCTGGTGCGGAACGTGTCCTTGTGGACCTTCGAATTTCAGTAGAAGCTAGATCAGAAGTATCTTGATCACTATCATTAACATCCTCTCTAGTCGGTGCTGGCACCTCAGGAACATTTTCTTGAGTTGCGCCATTTTCCGGTTCAAGAGGCAATACTTCATCTAGTTCTACTTTCCTCCCACTTACTTCTTTCGAGAGAAACTCCTTCTCTAGAAAGGATCCATTCTTGGCAACAAAGACCTTGCCTTCGGATCTGAGGTAGAAGGTATACCCAATAGTTTCTTTAGGGTATCCTATGAAGACGCATTTTTCCGACTTGGGTTCGAGCTTTTCAGGTTGAAGTTTCTTGACATAAGCATCGCATCCCCAAACTTTTAGAAACGACAGCTTAGGTTTCTTCCCAAACCATAATTCATACGGTGTCGTCTCTACGGATTTCGACGGAGCCCTATTTAAAGTGAATGCGGCAGTCTCTAAAGCATAGCCCCAAAAAGATAGCGGTAAATCGGTAAGAGACATCATAGACCGCACCATGTCTAATAGAGTGCGATTACGACGTTCGGACACACCGTTACGCTGAGGTGTTCCAGGCGGCGTTAGTTGTGAACCTATTCCACATTTTCTTAAGTGTGTGCCAAATTCATGACTCAAGTATTCTCCTCCACGATCTGATCGTAGAAACTTGATCTTCCTGTCACGTTGATTCTCAACCTCACTCTGAAATTCCTTAAACTTTTCAAAGGTTTCAGACTTGTGTTTCATTAAGTAGATATACCCATATCTACTCAAGTCATCAGTGAGAGTGAGAACATAACGATAGCCACCGCGAGCCTCAACACTCATTGGACCGCACACATCAGTATGTATGATTTCCAATAAGTTGGTTGCTCGCTCCATTGTTCCAGAGAACGGAGTCTTGGTCATTTTACCCATGAGGCATGGTTCGCACGTGTCAAATGTTTCATAATCAAGAGACTCTAAAAGTCCATCTGCATGGAGCTTCTTCATGCGTTTGACACCTATGTGACCAAGGCGGCAGTGCCACAAGTATGTGGGACTATCGTCATTAACCTTACATCTTTTGGTATTCACACTATGAACATGTGTAGCATTACGCTCGAGATTCATTAAGAATAAACCATTCACCATAGGAGCATGACCATAAAACATATCTCTCATATAAATGGAACAACCATTATTCTCGGATTTAAATGAGTAGCCATCTCGAATTAAACGAGATCCCGATACAATGTTCATGCTCAAAGCTGGTACTAAATAACAATTATTAAGGTTTAAAACTAATCCCGAGGGTAAATGTAGAGGCAGCGTGCCGACGGCAATCACATTGACCTTGGAACCATTCCCGACCCGCATCGTCACCTCGTCCTTCGCCAGTTTCCGCTTATTCCGCAGCTCCTGCTTTGAGTTACAAATGTGAGCAACTGCACCGGTATCAAATACCCAAGAGCTACTACGAGCACTGGTTAGGTACACATCAATTACATGTATATCACATATACCTTTTGTTTTGCCGGCCTTCTTGTCCGCTAAGTATTTGGGGCAATTCCGCTTCCAGTGACCACTTCCCTTGCAATAAAAACACTCAGTCTCGGGCTTGGGTCCATTCTTTGGCTTCTTCCCGGCAGCTTGCTTGCCGGGCGCGGCAACTTCCTTGCCGTCCTTCTTGAAGGCTTTCTTACCCTTGCCCTTCTTGAACTTAGTGGTTTTATTGACCATCAACACCTGATGTTCCTTCTTGACTTCTACCTCTGCTGATTTCAGCATAGCGAATACCTCAGGAATGGTCTTTTCCATCCCCTGCATATTGAAGTTCATCACAAAGCTCTTGTAGCTCGGTGGAAGCGACTGGAGGATTCTGTCAATGACCGCATCATCCGGGAGATTAACTCCCAGCTGAGTCAAGCGGTTATGTAATCCAGACATCGTGAGTATGTGCTCACTGACAGAACTATTTTCCTCCTTCTTACAGCTGAAGAACTTGTCGGAGACCTCATATCTCTCGACCCGGGCATGAGCTTGGAAAACCATTTTCAGCTCTTCGAACATCTCATATGCTCCATGTCTCTCAAAACGCTTTTGGAGCCCCGGTTCTAAACTGTAAAGCATGCCGCACTGAACGAGGGAGTAGTCATCGGATCGTGCCTGCCAAGCGTTCATAACGTCTCGTTCGGCAGGGAGGACAGGTGCGTCACCCAGCGGTGCTTGTAGGACATAATCTTTCTTGGCAGCTATGAGGATGATCCTCAGGTTCCGGACCCAGTCCGTGTAGTTGCTGCCATCGTCTTTCAGCTTGGTTTTCTCTAGGAACGCGTTGAAGTTGAGGACTACGTTGGCCATTTGATCTACAAGACATATTGTAAATATTTTAGACTAAGTTCATGATAATCAAGTTCATCAAATCAAATTATTTATGAACTCCCACTTAGATGGACATCCCTCTTCTAGTCATCTAAGTATAACATGATCCGAGTTAACTAGGCCGTGTCCGATCATCACGTGAGACGGACTTGTCAACGTCGGTGAACATCTTCATGTTGATCGTATCTTTCATACGACTCATGCTCGACCTTTCGGTCTTCTGTGTTCCGAGGCCATGTCTGTACATGCTAGGCTCGTCAAGTCAACCTAAGTGTTTGCATGTGTAAATCTGTCTTACACCCGTTGTATGTGAACGTCTGAATAAAACACCCGATCATCACGTGGTGTTTTGAAACAGCGAACTGTCGCAACGGTGCACAGTTAGGGGGAACACTTCTTGAAATTAATATGAGGGATCATCTTATTTACTACCGTCGTTCTAAGTAAACAAGATGCAAAACATGATAAACATCACATGCAATCAAATAATTAACGTGACATGATATGGCCATTATCACATAGCTCCTTTGATCTCCATCTTGGGGCTCCATGATCATCTTGTCACCGGCTTGACACCATGATCTCCATCATCATGATCTCCATCATCGTGTCTCCATGAAGTTGCTCGCCAATTATTACTTCTACTACTATGGCTAACGCGTTTAGCAATAAAGTAAAGTAATTTACATGACGTTTCTTAATGACACGCAGGTCATATAAAAGAATAAAGACAACTCCTATGGCTCCTGCCGGTTGTCATACTCATCGACATGCAAGTCGTGATTCCTATTACAATAGCATGAACATCTCATACATCACATATAGATCATTCATCATTGATCACAACTTTGGCCATATCATATCACAAACCACTTGCTGCAAAAACAAGTTAGACGTTCTCTAATTGTTGTTGCAAGTTTTACGTGGCTGAATTGGGGTTCTAGCAAGAACGTTTTCTTACCTACGTTAAAGCCACAACGTGATTTGTCAACTTCTATTTACCCTTCATAAGGACCCTGTTCATCGAATCCGCTCCAACTAAAGTGGGAGAGACAGACACCCGCCAGCCACCTTATGCAACTAGTGCATGTTAGTCGGTGGAACCGGTCTCACGTAAGCGTACGTGTAAGGTTGGTCCGGGCCGCTTCATCCCACAATACCGCTGAAGCAAGAAACGACTAGTAGCGGCAAGAGAATTGACAAATCCACGCCCACAACGAATTGTGTTCTACTCGCGCAAGAAGAACTACGCATAGACCTAGCTCATGATGCCACAGTTGGGGAACGTTGCAGAAAACAAAAATTTTCCTATTCGTTTCACCAAGATCATCTAGGAGTTCATCTAGCAACGAGTCACGAGATGCATCTACATACCTTTGTAGATCGCTAGCGGAAGCGTTCGTTAGAACGAGGTTGAAGTAGTCGTACACGACGTGATCCAAATCACCGATGACCAGCGCCGAACGGACGGCACCTCCGCGTTCAACACACGTACGGGACGGGAGACGTCTCCTCCTTCTTGATCCAGCAAGGGGGAAGGAGAGGTTGATGAAGATCCAGCAGCACGACGGCGTGGTGGTGGATGCAGGGCGTCACGACAGCAGGGCTTCGCCGTGTACTACGAGAAAGGAAGAAGTAACGGGGAGAGAGGAAGCACCAAAAGCGTGGGCTGCAAGTTCCTCCTCCCCCCCACTATATATAGGGGTGCCAGGGGGGGCGCCGGCCCTGGTAGATGGGATCTACCACGGGGGGCGGCGGCCAAGGGGTGGGGGGCTTGCCCCCAAGCAAGGGGGCGCCCCCCTTAGGGTTCCCCCCCAACCCTAGGCGCATGGGCCTTGGGGGGGCTGGCGCCCCAGCCCACTATGGGCTGGGTTCCCTCCTATTTCAGCCCAAGGGGCCCTCCGGGATAGGTGGCCCCACCCGGTGGACCCCCGGGACCCTTCCGGTGGTCCCGGTACAATACCGGGTACCCCGAAACTTGTCCCGATGGCCGAAACTGCACATCCTATATATAATTCTTTACCTCCGGACCATTCCGGAACTTCTCGTGACGTCCGGGATCTCATCCGGGACCCCGAACAACATTCGGGTTACTGCATATACATATCTTCACAACCCTAGCGTCACCGAACCTTAAGTGTGTAGACCCTACGGGTTCGGGAGACAAGCAGACATGACCGAGACGACTCTCTGATCAATAACCAACAGCGGGATCTGGATACCCATGTTGGCTCAAACATGCTCCACGATGTTCTCATCGGATGAACCACGATGTCGAGGATTCAATCAACCCCGTATGCAATTCCCTTTGTCTATCGATATATTACTTGCCCGAGATTCGATCGTCGGTATCCCAATACCTCGTTCAATCTCGTTACCGGCAAGTCACTTTACTCGTACCGTAATGCATGATCCCGTGACCAGATACTTGGTCACTTTGAGCTCATTATGATGATGCATTACCGAGTGGGCCCAGTGATACCTCTCCGTCATACGGAGTGACAAATCCCAGTCTTGATCCGTGTCAACCCAACAGACACTTTTGGAGATACCCGTAGTATACCTTTATAGTCACCCAGTTACGTTGTGACGTTTGGTATACCCAAAGCACTCCTACGGTATCCGGGAGTTACACGATCTCATGGTCTAAGGAAAAGATACTTGACATTGCAAAACTCTAGCAAAATGAACTACACGATCTTTATGCTATGTTTAGGATTGGGTCTTGTCCATCACATCATTCTCCTAATGATGTGATCTCGTTATCAATGACATCTTATGTCCATAGCCAGGAAACCATGACTATCTGTTGATCAACGAGCTACTCAACTAGAGGCTTACTAGGGACATGTTGGTGTCCGTTATTCACACATGTATTACGATTTCCGGATAACACAATTATAGCATGTATAAAGACAATTACCATGAACAAGGAAATATAATAATAATGCTTTTATTATTGCCTCTAGGGCATATTTCCAACAAAAATAAAGTAGCATCTCTATACGGGCATCAAACAAATTACCATGCTGACCTAATAAGCACATACATGTAGCATTAGTACCGAATAGAACATCTGAACATGAATAAACAATGTCATACAATATTAATGCAAGGATGCCATGGACTGATCAAAATGAAAATAGGGCCTATATAAAACCCTCTTTGAAATTCTAAATGGTGAATAGTTTGTGGATGCTTACAAATTCACTCAATGAGTTATGGTCGAAAGCAGTAAATTTGAACTATTTTTGTTCTGGCGGGGGATCATAATACACACATAAAACACTACTTGTAGATATACATATTGGATATAGACATCATCGAGGCTGCAAATTAAAATATACCTCTATAATAAGAAAATTAAGAAAAATCCAATTTCATAGTTTCCATCTTGTCAGCATCAAGGCTCAATGTGAAGCAATGGTTTTAGGTAACGGTATGGTTCAAACATTTACTATGTTAATGCGTGTGTGCTATCTCCCATATTTCTACCTTCCAGTAACCACGAAAGATTATTATTCCAAAACAACCCCCTGCAAAATTATGAAGGAAAAGAAAGACAAGAACAGAGTCAGTCATGAACAAAGAAACAAGGAATCAATAAACCAGCATGAAAGAGACTTTCACACAAGAAGAAACAACCCACCCACATATATTTGCTTCCCACAATCCTTGCAAATTGGAGGAACACAAACAAAAGAGGAAGATATGGGGAGAGGAGAAGGATGAGCAAGAGGGGATCTTGTGATAGGAGGATAAACCGACCACAACCATGGAGCTCGGGCCTCGCTGCTCCATCCCAGCAGGCCGGCGTCGCTGCTCCCCCACCGCTGGCCTCCTGGGCCTCCCCTGCTCCTCCACCCCAGCGAAAAGACCCCGCCTCCCCAACCATTGGTCGTGGGTGGATAAGGGGTTGTGGGTGTTGGAAATATGCCCTAGAGGCAATAATAAAAGCATTATTATTATATTTCCTTGTTCATGGTAATTGTCTTTATTCATGCTATAATTGTGTTATCCGGAAATCGTAATACATGTGTGAATAACAGACACCAACATGTCCCTAGTAAGCCTCTAGTTGACTAGCTCGTTGATCAACAGATAGTCATGGTTTCCTGGCTATGGACATAAGATGTCATTGATAACGAGATCACATCATTAGGAGAATGATGTGATGGACAAGACCCAATCCTAAACATAGCATAAAGATCGTGTAGTTCGTTTTGCTAGAGTTTTGCAATGTCAAGTATCTTTTCCTTAGACCATGAGATCGTGCAACTACCAGATACCGTAGGAGTGCTTTGGGTATACCAAACGTCACAACGTAACTGGGTGACTATAAAGGTAGACTACGGGTATCTCCGAAAGTATCTGTTGGGTTGGCACGGATCAAGACTGGGATTTGTCACTCCGTATGACGGAGAGGTATCACTGGGCCCACTCGGTAATGCATCATCATAATGAGCTCAAAGTGACCAAGTGTCTGGTCACGGGATCATGCATTACGGTACGAGTAAAGTGACTTGCCGGTAACGATATTGAACGAGGTATTGGGATACCGACGATCGAATCTCGGGCAAGTAATATATCGATTGACAAAGGGAATTGCATACGGGGTTGATTGAATCCTCGACATCGTGGTTCATCCGATGAGAACATCGTGGAGCATGTGGGAGCCAACATGGGTATCCAGATCCCGCTGTTGGTTATTGATCGGAGAGTCGTCTCGGTCATGTCTGCTTGTCTCCCGAACCCGTAGGGTCTACACACTTAAGGTTCGGTGACGCTAGGGTTGTGAAGATATGTATATGCAGTAACCCGAATGTTGTTCGGGGTCCCGGATGAGATCCCGGACGTCACGAGGAGTTCCGGAATGGTCCGGAGGTAAAGAATTATATATAGGATGTTCAGTTTCGGCCATCGGGACAAGTTTCGGGGTACCCGGTATTGTACCGGGACCACCGGAAGGGTCCCGGGGGTCCACCGGGTGGGGCCACCTATCCCGGAGGGCCCCTTGGGCTGAAATAGGAGGGAACCCAGCCCATAGTGGGCTGGGGCGCCAGCCCCCCAAGGCCCATGCGCCTAGGGTTGGGGGGGAACCCTAAGGGGGGCGCCCCCTTGCTTGGGGGGCAAGCCCCCCACCCCTTGGCCGCCGCCCCCCCTGGTAGATCCCATCTACCAGGGCCGGCGCCCCCCCTGGCACCCCTATATATAGTGGGGGGGAGGAGGAACTTGTAGCCCACGCTTTTGGTGCTTCCTCTCTCCCCGTTACTTCTTCCTTTCTCGTAGTACACGGCGAAGCCCTGCTGTCGTGACGCCCTGCATCCACCACCACGCCGTCGTGCTGCTGGATCTTCATCAACCTCTCCTTCCCCCTTGCTGGATCAAGAAGGAGGAGACGTCTCCCGTCCCGTACGTGTGTTGAACGCGGAGGTGCCGTCCGTTCGGCGCTGGTCATCGGTGATTTGGATCACGTCGTGTACGACTACATCAACCTCGTTCTAACGAACGCTTCCGCTCGCGATCTACAAAGGTATGTAGATGCATCTCGTGACTCGTTGCTAGATGAACTCCTAGATGATCTTGGTGAAACGAGTAGGAAAATTTTTGTTTTCTGCAACGTTCCCCAACAGTGGCATCATGAGCTAGGTCTATGCGTAGTTCTTCTTGCGCGAGTAGAACACAATTCGTTGTGGGCGTGGATTTGTCAACTCTCTTGCCGCTACTAGTCGTTTCTTGCTTCAGCGGTATTGTGGGATGAAGCGGCCCGGACCAACCTTACACGTACGCTTACGTGAGACCGGTTCCACCGACTAACATGCACTAGTTGCATAAGGTGGCTGGCGGGTGTCTGTCTCTCCCACTTTAGTTGGAGCGGATTCGATGAACAGGGTCCTTATGAAGGGTAAATAGAAGTTGACAAATCACGTTGTGGCTTTAACGTAGGTAAGAAAACGTTCTTGCTAGAACCCCAATTCAGCCACGTAAAACTTGCAACAACAATTAGAGAACGTCTAACTTGTTTTTGCAGCAAGTGGTTTGTGATATGATATGGCCAAAGTTGTGATCAATGATGAATGATCTATATGTGATGTATGAGATGTTCATGCTATTGTAATAGGAATCACGACTTGCATGTCGATGAGTATGACAACCGGCAGGAGCCATAGGAGTTGTCTTTATTCTTTTATATGACCTGCGTGTCATTAAGAAACGTCATGTAAATTACTTTACTTTATTGCTAAACGCGTTAGCCATAGTAGTAGAAGTAATAATTGGCGAGCAACTTCATGGAGACACGATGATGGAGATCATGATGATGGAGATCATGGTGTCAAGCCGGTGACAAGATGATCATGGAGCCCCAAGATGGAGATCAAAGGAGCTATGTGATAATGGCCATATCATGTCACGTTTATTATTTGATTGCATGTGATGTTTATCATGTTTTGCATCTTGTTTACTTAGAACGACGGTAGTAAATAAGATGATCCCTCATATTAATTTCAAGAAGTGTTCCCCCTAACTGTGCACCGTTGCGACAGTTCGCTGTTTCAAACCACCACGTGATGATCGGGTGTTTTATTCAGACGTTCACATACAACGGGTGTAAGACAGATTTACACATGCAAACACTTAGGTTGACTTGACGAGCCTAGCATGTGCATAGACATGGCCTCGGAACACAGAAGACCGAAAGGTCGAGCATGAGTCGTATAGAAGATGCGATCAACATGAAGATGTTCACCGACGTTGACTAGTCTGTCTCACGTGATGATCGGACACGGCCTAGTTAACTCGGATCATGTAATACTTAGATGACTAGAGGGATGTCTAATCTAAGTGGGAGTTCATTATATAATTTGATTAGATGAACTTTATTATCATGAACATTAGTCTAAAATATTTACAATATGTCTTGTAGATCAAATGGCCAACGTAGTCCTCAACTTCAACGCGTTCCTAGAGAAAACTAAGCTGAAAGACGATGGCAGCAACTACACGGACTGGGTCCGGAACCTGAGGATCATCCTCATAGCTGCCAAGAAAGATTATGTCCTACAAGCACCGCTGGGTGACGCACCTGTCCTCCCTGCTGAACAAGACGTTATGAACGCTTGGCAGGCACGTACCGATGACTACTCCCTCGTTCAGTGCGGCATGCTTTACAGTTTAGAACCGGGGCTCCAAAAGCGTTTTGAGAGACATGGAGCATATGAGATGTTCGAAGAGCTGAGAATGGTTTTCCAAGCTCATGCCCGGGTCGAGAGATATGAGGTCTCTGACAAGTTCTTCAGCTGTAAGATGGAGGAAAATAGTTCTGTCAGTGAGCACATACTCACGATGTCTGGATTACATAACCGCTTGACTCAGCTGGGAGTCAATCTGCCGGATGATGCGGTCATTGACAGAATCCTCCAGTCGCTTCCACCAAGCTACAAGAGCTTTGTGATGAACTTCAATATGCAGGGGATGGAAAAGACCATTCCTGAAGTATTTGCTATGCTGAAATCAGCAGAGGTAGAAGTCAAGAAGGAACATCAGGTGTTGATGGTCAATAAAACCACTAAGTTCAAGAAGGGCAAGGGTAAGAAAGCCTTCAAGAAGGACGGCAAGGAAGTTGCCGCGCCCGGCAAGCAAGCTGCTGGGAAGAAGCCAAAGAATGGACCCAAGCCCGAGACTGGGTGTTTTTATTGCAAGGGAAGTGGTCACTGGAAGCGGAATTGCCCCAAATACTTAGCGGACAAGAAGGCCGGCAAAACAAAAGGTATATGTGATATACATGTAATTGATGTGTACCTAACCAGTGCTCGTAGTAGCTCTTGGGTATTTGATACCGGTGCAGTTGCTCACATTTGTAACTCAAAGCAGGAGCTGCGGAATAAGCGGAAACTGGCGAAGGACGAGGTGACGATGCGGGTCGGGAATGGTTCCAAGGTCAATGTGATTGCCGTCGGCACGCTACCTCTACATTTACCCTCGGGATTAGTTTTAAACCTTAATAATTGTTATTTAGTACCAGCTTTGAGCATGAACATTGTATCGGGATCTCGTTTAATTCGAGATGGCTACTCATTTAAATCTGAGAATAATGGTTGTTCTATTTATATGAGAGATATGTTTTATGGTCATGCTCCTGTGGTGAATGGTTTATTCTTAATGAATCTCGAGCGTAATGCTACACATGTTCATAGTGTGAATACCAAAAGATGTAAGGTTAATGACGATAGTCCCACATACTTGTGGCACTGCCGCCTTGGTCACATAGGTGTCAAACGCATGAAGAAACTCCATGCAGATGGACTTTTAGAGTCTCTTGATTATGAATCATTTGACACATGCGAACCATGCCTTATGGGTGAAATGACCAAGACTCCATTCTTAGGAACAATGGAGCGAGCAACAAACTTGTTGGAAATTATACATACCGATGTGTGCGGTCCAATGAGTGTTGAGGCTCGCGGTGGCTATCGTTATGTTCTCACCCTCACTGATGATTTGAGTAGATATGGATATATTTACTTAATGAAACACAAGTCTGAAACCTTTGAAAAGTTTAAGGAATTTCAGAGTGAGGTTGAGAATCAACGTGACAGGAAGATCAAGTTTCTACGATCAGATCGTGGAGGAGAATACTTGAGTCATGAATTTGGCACACACTTAAGAAAATGTGGAATAGTTTCACAACTAACGCTGCCTGGAATACCTCAGCGTAACGGTGTGTCCGAACGTCGTAATCGCACTCTATTAGACATGGTGCGGTCTATGATGTCTCTTACCGATTTACCGCTATCTTTTTGGGGCTATGCTTTAGAGACTGCTGCATTCACTTTAAATAGGGCTCCGTCAAAATCCGTTGAGACGACACCGTTTGAATTATGGTTTGGAAAGAAACCTAAGTTGTCGTTTCTAAAAGTTTGGGGATGCGATGCTTATGTCAAGAAACTTCAACCTGAAAAGCTCGAACCCAAGTCGGAAAAATGCGTCTTCATAGGATACCCTAAAGAAACTATTGGGTATACCTTCTACCTCAGATCCGAAGGCAAGGTCTTTGTTGCCAAGAATGGATCCTTTCTAGAGAAGGAGTTTCTCTCGAAAGAAGTAAGTGGGAGGAAAGTAGAACTAGATGAAGTATTGCCTCTTGAACCGGAAAATGGCGCAACTCAAGAAAATGTTCCTGAGGTGCCAGCACCGACTAGAGAGGATGTTAATGATAATGATCAAGATACTTCTGATCTAGCTTCTACTGAAATTCAAAGGTCCACAAGGACACGTTCCGCACCAGAGTGGTACGGCAACCCTGTCTTGGAAATCATGTTGATAGACAACGGTGAACCTTCGAACTATGAAGAAGCGATGGCGGGCCCGGATTCCGACAAATGGCTAGAAGCCATGAAATCCGAGATAGGATCCATGTATGAAAACGAAGTATGGACTTTTGACTGACTTGCCCGTTGAACGGCGAGCCATAGAAAATAAATGGATCTTTAAGAGGAAGACAGACGCGGATGGTAATGTGACCATCTATAAAGCTCGGCTTGTCGCTAAGGGTTATCGACAAGTTCAAGGGGTTGACTACGATGAGACTTTCTCACCGGTAGCGAAGCTAAAGTCCGTCCGAATCATGTTAGCAATTGCCGCGTTTTACGATTATGAAATATGGCAAATGGACGTCAAAACGGCATTCCTTAATGGTTTCCTTAAGGAAGAATTGTATATGATGCAGCCGGAGGGTTTTGTCGATCCTAAGAATGCTGACAAGGTGTGCAAGCTCCAACGCTCGATTTATGGGCTGGTGCAAGCATCTCGGAGTTGGAACATTCGCTTTGATGAGATGATCAAAGCGTTTGGGTTTACACAGACTTATGGAGAAGCCTGTGTTTACAAGAAAGTGAGTGGGAGCTCTGTAGCATTTCTCATATTATATGTGGATGACATACTTTTGATGGGAAATGATATAGAACTCTTGGACAACATTAAGGCCTACTTGAATAAGAGTTTTTCAATGAAGGACCTTGGAGAAGCTGCTTATATATTAGGCATCAAGATCTATAGAGATAGATCAAGACGCCTCATAGGTCTTTCACAAAGCACATACCTTGATAAGATATTGAAGAAGTTCAATATGGATCAGTCTAAGAAGGGATTCTTGCCTGTACTGCAAGGTATGAAATTGAGCTCGGCTCAAAGTCCGACCACGGCAGAAGAAATAGAAGAGATGAGTATCATCTCCTATGCCTCAGCCATAGGTTCTATTATGTATGCCATGCTGTGTACCAGACCCGATGTAAATCTTGCCGTAAGTTTGGTAGGAAGGTACCAAAGTAATCCCGGCAAGGAACACTGGACAGCGGTCAAGAATATCCTGAAGTACCTGAAAAGGACTAAGGAGATGTTTCTCGTTTATGGAGGTGACGAAGAGCTCGTCGTAAAGGGTTACGTCGACGCTAGCTTCGACACAGATCTGGATGACTCAAAGTCACAAACCGGATACGTGTATATTTTGAATGGTGGGGCAGTAAGCTGGTGCAGTTGCAAGCAGAGCGTCGTGGCGGGATCTACATGTGAAGCGGAGTACATGGCAGCCTCGGAGGCAGCACATGAAGCAATCTGGGTGAAGGAGTTCATCACCGACCTCGGAGTCATACCCAATGCGTCGGGGCCGATCAAGCTCTTCTGTGACAACACTGGAGCTATTGCACTTGCCAAGAAGCCCAGGTTTCACAAGAAGACAAGGCACATCAAGCGTCGCTTCAACTCCATTCGTGAAAATGTTCAAGATGGAGACATAGAAATTTGTAAAATACATACGGACCTGAATGTAGCAGATCCGTTGACTAAACCTCTCCCTAGGGCAAAACATGATCAACACCAGAATTCCATGGGTGTTCGATTCATCACAATGCAACTAGATTATTGACTCTAGTGCAAGTGGGAGACTGTTGGAAATATGCCCTAGAGGCAATAATAAAAGCATTATTATTATATTTCCTTGTTCATGGTAATTGTCTTTATTCATGCTATAATTGTGTTATCCGGAAATCGTAATACATGTGTGAATAACAGACACCAACATGTCCCTAGTAAGCCTCTAGTTGACTAGCTCGTTGATCAACAGATAGTCATGGTTTCCTGGCTATGGACATAAGATGTCATTGATAACGAGATCACATCATTAGGAGAATGATGTGATGGACAAGACCCAATCCTAAACATAGCATAAAGATCGTGTAGTTCGTTTTGCTAGAGTTTTGCAATGTCAAGTATCTTTTCCTTAGACCATGAGATCGTGCAACTCCCGGATACCGTAGGAGTGCTTTGGGTATACCAAATGTCACAACGTAACTGGGTGACTATAAAGGTAGACTACGGGTATCTCCGAAAGTATCTGTTGGGTTGGCACGGATCAAGACTGGGATTTGTCACTCCGTATGACGGAGAGGTATCACTGGGCCCACTCGGTAATGCATCATCATAATGAGCTCAAAGTGACCAAGTGTCTGGTCACGGGATCATGCATTACGGTACGAGTAAAGTGACTTGCCGGTAACAAGATTGAACGAGGTATTGGGATACCGACGATCGAATCTCGGGCAAGTAATATATCGATTGACAAAGGGAATTGCATACGGGGTTGATTGAATCCTCGACATCGTGGTTCATCCGATGAGAACATCGTGGAGCATGTGGGAGCCAACATGGGTATCCAGATCCCGCTGTTGGTTATTGATCGGAGAGTCGTCTCGGTCATGTCTGCTTGTCTCCCGAACCCGTAGGGTCTACACACTTAAGGTTCGGTGACGCTAGGGTTGTGAAGATATGTATATGCAGTAACCCGAATGTTGTTCGGGGTCCCGGATGAGATCCCGGACGTCACGAGGAGTTCCGGAATGGTCCGGAGGTAAAGAATTATATATAGGATGTTCAGTTTCGGCCATCGGGACAAGTTTCGGGGTACCCGGTATTGTACCGGGACCACCGGAAGGGTCCCGGGGGTCCACCGGGTGGGGCCACCTATCCCGGAGGGCCCCTTGGGCTGAAATAGGAGGGAACCCAGCCCATAGTGGGCTGGGGCGCCAGCCCCCCAAGGCCCATGCGCCTAGGGTTGGGGGGGAACCCTAAGGGGGGCGCCCCCTTGCTTGGGGGGCAAGCCCCCCACCCCTTGGCCGCCGCCCCCCCTGGTAGATCCCATCTACCAGGGCCGGCGCCCCCCCCTGGCACCCCTATATATAGTGGGGGGGAGGAGGAACTTGTAGCCCACGCTTTTGGTGCTTCCTCTCTCCCCGTTACTTCTTCCTTTCTCGTAGTACACGGCGAAGCCCTGCTGTCGTGACGCCCTGCATCCACCACCACGCCGTCGTGCTGCTGGATCTTCATCAACCTCTCCTTCCCCCTTGCTGGATCAAGAAGGAGGAGACGTCTCCCGTCCCGTACGTGTGTTGAACGCGGAGGTGCCGTCCGTTCGGCGCTGGTCATCGGTGATTTGGATCACGTCGTGTACGACTACATCAACCTCGTTCTAACGAACGCTTCCGCTCGCGATCTACAAAGGTATGTAGATGCATCTCGTGACTCGTTGCTAGATGAACTCCTAGATGATCTTGGTGAAACGAGTAGGAAAATTTTTGTTTTCTGCAACGTTCCCCAACAGTGGGGTGAGCCGCTCCTCGGCGCCAGACATAGATGATGGAGGTGGAATATGGGGACGGCTGCTGACAAGAAAGGATGGAGGAGAAGGGAAGGGGTATTGCGCTGTGGATCCATGGGAAAGAAAGCTAGGGTTCATGGAAACAATCCCCACACGGTGAGGCGGAGCAACACAGGAGGGTGTCCTCTTGGTCAGCCACCATGGCTGATGTGGGTCGGCAAGGGGCTGGAGAAGGAGCTGGGCGAAGATGCGGTAGGCAACGGGAGGTGGCGAGGTGCGGGCGGCCATGGGAGCGAGTGGGGAGGAGGCGCCGCCGGGTGGGCAGGAAGCGGCGTCGAGGGGTGGAAGGAACGAGGAGGAGGGGATCCCTTTTTACTGCTAGTAGTCTAGGGTAGTTCACCCTGAGCGATATTGGCCACAGACTGGGTCGCCTAACCCTTCGCTGCCTCATGGGCCAAGGATCATATGGGTCCAGTAGCAGTCACATAGGAAAAAAACCTGTGTGGTAACTAAACTTTACACCGAACAGTAAAATCCAACAGTGAAAAATCACTGGGCGTGCCTATCGGATGGCCAACATGTGTGCGCATGGGAGAGGCCTCAGATGGGCGGGTTGCCCAGCGTGATTTATATGTTCAATGTGGTTCAGATTTTGAATAAGCTCTCACATAGTTCGTTGCTATAGCTTGAATGGCAAAAGCAGAACGAGGTAGAGGAGTCACAACCACCCATTTTACGAGAGTTAGTTTGTCTCTTGGTGCTTGAGCAGCCTATTATCCCGTTGCATACAAATTCATGAGAAGTCAATGGTTTTTCTCCTGCACCTTGCTAGACAGCGCCACCTAATAAGCTATGTTTGGATATTGTTGAAGGTTACCACATATTCAATAAAGTTTGTTATTGTAACAAAAGTTTAAGTAAATTGTCGCCGAAGTTGTTATAAGATGCACAATGAAGTTGGAGCACGGTATCCACATAGGATATTTCAGCAAAAAAGAGAGATCCACATAGGATGATACCCGCCGAATACATTATATCATCTTTTTATTCATTTTTTCAAAAAACAGATGTGCACGCAGACAAGCACGCACTTTACCCCTTGATGTGAAACATGCACATACATACCATATTATTCATATAAGCATCTCCAAGAAACTAAGGTCTTAGGTAAACCACCACAAACACATCACGACACATCGCCTACCACTAAGGAAAAAAAGAGAAAGAAATACTTTTTTGCTTCAAAAAGATTTTAGCTCCCTTCAGAGAAGTATATAGTCTCAAGATCCTGGCAGCGAGGGGAGTCAAAAAAGGCATGTGGCACGAGGCTCTCATGAAATACGAGGAATCTGGGATCTAGTACACTATCGAATTTGAAATCTCCGCGAATCACCCTCTTATCTTTGAGATGGTACATCCTGGCCATGTCACATTTAGGACATCCGATGAGGATGGCACCATTCCCAAGAGAGATGACCTTGCTCACCGATACTTCATCGCGTTTGGAAAGTACGGGCATCGGCACATGGGCTCGATGGAGCAATGTCCAGGTCTCCGCCTTGTGGTCTTGTAGGCCCCATATGTCTAGGGATGTCAAGCATTCTGACATAGCCGTGACACAGAGCTCCCCATCGAGCTCAAATAAGGATGTCCTCACGGTATTGTCTGGCGAGGGTTGGGACATGAGCCGGAATGTCTCGGAAGCCGTGTCGAATGCTAGCATCTTTCTGGTGTGGTAGGCTTGAGGGTGCTTAGAGAGCCAATGTAGGTTTCCACGATGAGCCACTGGAACCTCGTACTTTGGTAACCTACCGGATGGGTCGGAAGGAGCTGGCCCCAGTTGACGTGGTAGGATGGCACCGGCCGAGAGGATGTAGTAGCGACGCCTCGTCTCAGGTTTGAAGTTAGAAGTAAATTCTTCCTCCTCTTTCTGAATGGCATGACATAAAAGGCGATACTCGCCGGAAGAAGTGTGGAAGTAGAAGTCGCACTCGAAGACCGAGCAGTAGGATTGCCGACCCAACTCAGGCAGGTTGGTCCACTGCCTGGTGGCCGGGTTGCAGATGACGAAGAGGGCCCAACTTTGTTTTAGCACACGCAGACCATCAAGAGAATACAAGACATTCTCAAAGTTGCCGGAGGGGTCATGGTCGCAAAGGAAGCGGTATATCTGCTCCTGCGTCGGCTCGAGAGACATGGCTTGCACTGCCGGGTATTGGTCACTGGTGAATTGGACGACCATCTCGCGGGGGCGGCTGGCGGCGTGGGCGATGAGGAAGGAACGGTCGGTGGTGACACGATGCCAGTCCTTGCAGACGGCACGACAACGGAGCACCGACACGGAAGGGAGGCGGACGAGGATGTGCACCAGAGCGTCGTCGCTTAGAGCGTGGATGCCTCCACCTGAGGTCTCCATCGATTCGATCGGTGGTGCAGCCTCCAACTTGACGCCACAAAGCAGTGTTGGCGCAGACCGGCGACTTCTTGTCCGCCTAGTTGAAGCAGAGGAAGACTCACCGCCTTGCCTTCCCTTATCTCATCATGTATATATGCTAGAATATATAACCGTATTCGTTTTGTATAGTTATACGGTTGTATATGTGTAGTCCTTGTATAGGTGTCCGTATATTGTACGATACGAACTCTGCCCTGTAACCTACATATATTGATCAATACAGGGCACCACAACGTGTGGTTTCCCCAATCTTACATGGTATAGAGCCTAAAAACCTAACCCTAGCCTGTGCCGCCCTCCTCCTCCTTCCGCTGCCACTGAAGCCACCACCCCTCTCGCCGCCACGCCCCGATCGCCGCCTCCATGTCGCAGCCCGACACGGACGCCACGAACCAGGCGCTGGCTGAGGCCAAGGAGCGCCAGGACGCCAAAGCCACCGAGGCCGCCAAGGCCAAGCTGCCTCTCGCGACCGCCCCCGATGGATCTGGGACGAGCGCAGGGTCTTTCTCCTTGACCTCGCTGCACGCCCAGGCCGTCGGCCTGCACTCCATCAAGGGACACGTTCCCGTCGAGCTCGCGCTTGACACCGGCGTTCACCGTCAGTGGCGCACCTTCTTCCGCGCCGCTTGCCGCAAGTATGCCCTCCTGGATCACCTCGACTTCGATGCCCCCAACGCGCCGACCCCGGAGTGGTCTATTCTCAACGCCACCGTCGTCTCTTGGCTCTATGGGTCTGTCTCGCTCAGCATCCTCGACGCCGTCATGACGCCCGGTGACGACCCCCTCGCCGTCGATCTCTGGAATAGCATCAACGGTCTCTTCGACGACCACAAGATCAATCGTCAGCTCCACCTCATGGCCGAGCTCGGCGATGTCAAGATGGGAGAGATGAGCATGGCTGACTATCTTCAGAAGGTCAAATCCCTCTCCGATGGCCTTGCGGATCTTGGCGCCCCCGTTGATGATGCCGAGATGGTGGTCAACTGCCTCAACGGCCTCTCTGAGCAATACGAGGCCGCTGCTGATCTAATCTCCCTCATGCCGGGCATGACCTTCGCGCAGTGCCGCTCATTGCTCGCGCTCCAGGACATGAAGCGCAAAAATCGCCATGCCCGCAACTCAGACACGGCCCTCTTCACCAACACCACCGGCAACCCTGGCAAGGCCTCTGGAAAAGGAAAGAAGAAGAAAAAGGCCGCCGCAGGCGCCGCCAAGGACATCATCCCGGCGCCCGCGACGTCGCCGGCTGCCACTCCTTCCTGGCCGTCACCACAGCACCCCTGGAACGGTGCCATCCAGATGTGGCCCTATGGCCAGGGAGGCCTGCTCGGCCGTGCGCCGTCCGCCTTCGCCTCTGCTCCAGGCTACGCGCCCCGGCACACCCCGTCGCCGCATGCGTTCTACGCCCAGAACCCGTACGGCATTGCCCCCTACGGTTCCGGCTACACCCCTGGACAGTCCTCCTATGGACTCATCAGCCCGGCTCCATCATCACCGGCGTCAACAACTGCTTCGTGGGACCAGGCTGCGCTCATGCATCAGTTCCAGACCATGGGGCTGCAACCACCCACCCGGGAGTGGGTGATGGACACCGGCGCCTCCTCCCACTTCGCGTCCGATCCCGGTATACTCACCTCCGTGTCTCCCCCCTCCTCCTCTCAGCGTGCTGTCGTTGTCGGTAACGGTTCCACCCTTCCGATCACCGGTACCGGGCGTGCACGTCTTCCTATTTCCACCACCTCTCATCCTCTTTATCTTCGTAATGTCTTAGTAGTTCCTAACATAGTTAAAAACCTTTTGTCTGTTCGTCAGTTCACCATTGATAATCGTGTCTCAGTCGAATTTGACCCTCTTGGTTTTTCTGTGAAGGATCTTCTATCCAGGACCGAGATTCTCAGATGCAATAGCTCCGGAGCTCTCTACTCCATCCGCCCCTCCTCTACCAGCCAGCCACACGCCTTCTTCGTTGTCGATGCAGCACTTTGGCACCGCTGGCTTGGGCATCCTGGGTGGCCCGTCATGGAGTCATTAGCTCATTCTTCGATCATCCCTAGGGAAAAGAATAAAAGTAGTTTGTGTCATGCTTGTCAGTTAGGTCGTCATGTTCGTCTTCCTTTTTCTTCCACCAATCATGTAACCACTACTCCATTTCAAATAATTCACTGTGATTTGTGGACATCTCCTGTTGAGAGTATTTTTGGCTTCAAGTATTATCTCGTTTGTCTCGATGATTTCACTCAGTATGCATGGGTTTACCCTCTACGGATTAAGTCTGAAGCCTTCTCGCATCTGTCATCCCTTCATGCTTTAGCGCTCACCCAGTTTAGTGCACGCTTGCAGGCTATTCAGTGTGATAATGGTCGTGAGTTCGATAATTCACTCCTCCATTCGTTTGCCCAGCACCATGGAATTGCACTCCGCTTTTCATGTCCATACACTTCACAACAGAATGGCAAAGCCGAACGCATTATTCGTACTCTTAATGACATTACTCGTACACTCCTCATCCAAGCTAGTATGCCACCTCGTTTTTGGGTCGAAGCTCTTCACACCGCCGTTATGTTGCATAATCGGCTACCTTCTAAGGCAATCTCGGATCGTATTCCTTTTCGTGCCTTACTTGGCGTAGATCCTGCCTATGCTGGTCTTCGGGTTTTTGGATGTCTATGTTACCCCAACACCACAGTTGTTGCTCCGCACAAACTTGCGCCTCGCTCCGTGCCATGCGTGTTTCTAGGGTACCCATCCCGGCATCATGGCTATCGTTGCCTTGATCGCTCCACCCAAAAGATCATCATCTCCCGTCATGTAGTGTTCGACGAGTCAACCTTTCCCTTTGCCTCCCCTCCGTCTTCGTCACCTCCCACTCCTTCCCTGCACACTTATGATTTTTTGCAGGGTACTGAGCAGCCGGTCTCGTTGATGCTGTTCACCGTGCCAGGCACGGTGACCCCGGATGTGGCCCCACGGCCGCCGCCACAGTCGCCGTCGCCACCGCCACGGTCCCCTCCACGGTCGCCGCCACCGACCTCGCCTCGGTCGCCGCCATCGACCTCGCCCCTGTCGCCTCGGGCACGGGCTTCTGTCGAGGGCCCTGCTGGGAGTCCTGATGGCGGCCCTGCTGGGAGTCCTTCTCCTACTGCAGCCGCGTCACCACCGGCAACGCCGTCGCCGACTCCTGCTGCTGTGGATCCACCTCGGACCCGCCGGCCGCGGGCCCCTCCTCCGCCACCATCCCACGCCATGGCCACTCGTGCTAAACAGGGAATTGTGCAGCCAAAAATGATATTTGATCTTCATGTTGAGGGTTTATCTCCAATACCGAAGACTTATCGTGGTGCTCTCAAGGATCCAAATTGGCATTCCGCTATGGTTGAGGAGTATGGTGCTCTTCTCTCCAACAACACTTGGGACCTCGTTGATCCACCTCGCAATGCTAATATTGTTACTGGTAAGTGGATCTACCATCACAAGATGAAGTTTGATGGTTCTTTGGATCGCTACAGAGCTCGTTGGGTGCTTCGTGGATTTACTCAGCGGGAAGGTATCGACTTTGATGAAACTTTCAGCCCGGTCGTTAAGCCAGCCACTATTCGAACAGTGCTCTCTCTTGCTCTCTCTAGTGACTGGTCCATTCATCAGCTTGACGTCAAGAATGCATTCCTTAATGGCACTCTCATCGAGACTGTTTATGCTCGTCAGCCTTCTGGGTTCACTGATCCTCGTTTCCCTGATAAGGTTTGTCGTCTCAACAAATCACTCTATGGTTTGAAACAGGCGCCTAGAGCATGGTTTCAGCGGTTTGCTTCGTTCATTGCATCGGTTGGTTTCATTGGCTCCAAGTCCGACAGCTCGTTGTTCGTCTATCGGCGTGGTGCTGACATGGCCTATCTCCTGCTCTATGTGGATGACATTATCCTGACTGCATCTTCCTCGACATTGTTGCACAGTTTGATTGCCTCTCTTCGTACCGAATTCAGTATGACAGATATGGGTGATCTTCATTATTTTCTGGGCATCTCTGTCACACGCAGCAAGGACAGTCTGTTCCTCTCACAGGAGAAGTATGCATTGGATCTTCTTGACAGAGCTGGCATGTTGCAGTGCAAACCCATCTCTACTCCAATTGATACTACCTCCAAACTTTCAGCCAAGTCCAGTGATCCAGTTGCAGATCCCACCGAGTATCGTAGTATTGCAGGCGGTCATCAGTACCTCACGTTCACTTGGCCCGACATCTCTTATGCTGTGCAGCAGATTTGTCTCCATATGCATGATCCTCGGGCTAATCATTTGCTCCTTGTGAAGCGTGTGCTTCGCTATATCCGCGGTACCACCGGTCATGGCCTCACTTTGTTTCGACGCAGCTCCAACAAATTGCTGGCCTATTCTAACGCTGATTGGGCAGGTTGCCCTGACACTCGCCGGTCTACCTCAGGCTATTGTGTATTCCTTGGTACTAACTTGGTGTCATGGTTTGCTAAGCGGCAGCACACGGTCTCTCGCTCCAGTGCCGAGGCCGAATACAGGGCAGTTGCAAATGTCGTGGCTGAAACATGTTGGTTACGGCAGCTTCTTCAGGAGCTTCATCGACCAGTGACTGGTGCCACTGTGGTGTTTTGTGACAATGTGAGCCCTGTTTACATGACACAGAATCCTGTTCATCACCAGCGCACCAAGCATGTGGAGATCGATTTACACTTTGTGCGCGATCGTGTCACTACAGGCGAGGTCCGGGTTCTTCACGTTCCGAGTTCTTCTCAATTTGCGGATATTTTCACCAAAGCATTACCATCTCCTCTCTTTTTGGATTTTCGGGACAGTCTTAACATTCGTCGACGCCCGTTTACGACTGAGGAAGGGTGTTAGAATATATAACCGTATTCGTTTTGTATAGTTATACGGTTGTATATGTGTAGTCCTTGTATAGGTGTCCGTATATTGTACGATACGAACTCTGCCTTGTAACCTATATATATTGATCAATACAAGGCACCACAACGTGTGGTTTCCCCAATCTTACAATATATACACAGCATAATCGGATCAGATCCCGGAGTCAGAATTGGAGTTCCACCCGTGCGAGAAAAAACCGGAAGGAAAAGTAGGACGTCCGATTCCGAATCCACTCGTACGGTCATACAACTTGGACGTACCGATTTCCTTTCCAGAACGATTGTCAGTCGTATTGCCTTCCTACTCTTCTTTCTCCGTCAGAACTCAGAAGCCGGACGGAGGGGATGAAGCCGCCGCGATGTCCTCCTCCTTGCCCCCATACTCTCTCGCCGGATTGAAACTCCTGTCGCTGGCCGGAAGCGGCAGCTCGAGCGCTCAGCCACGCATGGATCCTGGGTGGCCGCAGCGGCTAACCAGCTCGAGAGCTCCAGCCCGGACCTCGAGGAGGTAGATCCTGGCTGGGCACAGCTGCTTCGTCTGGCTCGAGCGCGGCAGCTCATACATGGAGGCGACTGCCTCTACCGGCTCGATGTTGCAAAGACTGGACTATTTTAGGTCCAGGTTCTTTTGGCAAGGAGATGATGAAAAGAAAAAATATAGGCTAGCGAAATGGAGTGTGGTTTGTAGGCCGAAAGACCAAGGCGGCATCGGTATTCATGACCTGCAGGTTAAGAATGAGGCCCTACTTAGTAAATGGTTGTTCAAACTTTTTACTGAGGATGGTGTTTGGTAAACCATGCTACGCAATAAGTATATAGACCAAAAGGCAGTTTCTCAGGTATATTGAAAACCTGAAGACTCACATTTTTGGGCCGGTCTAATGGCGGCAAAAAAACATCTTTTTTGTTTTGGATCTTTCGCGATAAAGGACGGGTCGGAGATTCGTTTTTGGCAAGACATCTGGCTAGGCAATGCTAGCCTCCGAGAATAATACCCAGCCTTATACAATATTGCACGCAATAAGAATAATACTATTGCGCAAGTGCTCAGCTCATCCCCACCAAATATTTCGTTCAGGCGGGATTTGATTGGCATCCGACTTATGTCATGGAATAATCTATTATCCCGTCTGGATTCGATTATCCTAACATAAGGTCATGATGTGTTTCGCTGGAACCTTACTGAAGGAAATATGCCCTAGAGGCAATAATAAAGTTATTATTTATTTCCTTATATCATGATAAATGTTTATTATTCATGCTAGAATTGTATTAACCGGAAACATAATACATGTGTGAATACATAGACAAACAGAGTGTCACTAGTATGCCTCTACTTGACTAGCTCGTTAATCAAAGATGGTTATGTTTCCTAACCATGAACAAAGGGTTGTTATTTGATTAACGAGGTCACATCATTAGTTGAATGATCTGATTGACATGACCCATTCCATTAGCTTAGCACCCGATCGTTTAGTATGTTGCTATTGCTTTCTTCATGACTTATACATGTTCCTATAACTATGAGATTAGGCAACTCCCGTTTACTGGAGGAACACTTTGGGTACTACCAAACGTCACAACGTAACTGGGTGATTATAAAGGAGTACTACAGGTGTCTCCAATGGTGGATGTTGGGTTGGCGTATTTCGAGATTAGGGTTTGTCACTCCGATTGTCGGAGAGGTATCTCTGGGCCCTCTCGGTAATACACATCATATAAGCCTTGCAAGCATAATAACTAAGATGTTAGTTATGAGATGATGTATTACGGAACAAGTAAAGAGACTTGCCAGTAACGAGATTGAACTAGGTATTGGATACCGACGATCGAATCTCGGGCAAGTAACATACCGATGACAAAGGGAACAACGTATGTTGTTATGCGGTCTGACCGATAAAGATCTTCATAGAATATGTAGGAGCCAATATGGGCATCCAGGTCCCGCTATTGGTTATTGACCGGAGACATGTCTCGGTCATGTCTACATTGTTCTCGAACCGTAGGGTCCGCACGCTTAACGTTACGATGACAGTTATTATGAGTTTATGCATTTTGATGTACCGAAGGTTGTTCGGAGTCCCGGATGTGATCACGGACATGACGAGGAGTCTCGAAATGGTCGAGACGTAAAGATTGATATATTGGAAGCCTATGTTTGGACACCGGAAGTGTTCCGGGTGAAATCGGGATTTTACCGGAATACCGGGAGGGTTACCGGAACCCCCCGGGAGGCAAATGGGCCTATTGGGCCTTAGTAGAAAGGAGGAAAGGGGCAGCCCACAGCTGGCCGCCCCCCCCCCCTTCCCCAAGTCCTAGTAGGACTAGGAGAAGGGGCCGGCCCCCTCTCTCTCCTTTTCCCCTTGAGAGTCCTAGTTGGAATAGGATTGAGGGGGGGAGTCCTACTCCCGGTAGGAGTAGGACTCCTCCCGCGCCCTCTCCTTGGCCGGCCGAACCCCTCCCCCTGCTCCTTTATATACGGGGGCAGGGGGCACCCCATAGACACACAAGTTGATCATTGTTGATCGTTCCTTAGCCGTGTGCGGTGCCCCCTGCCACCAAATTCCACCTCGGTCATATCGTTGTAGAGCTTAGGCGAAGCCCTGCGTCGGTAGTACATCAAGATCGTCACCACGCCGTTGTGCTGACGGAACTCTTCCTCGACGCTTTGCTAGATCGGAGCCCGAGGATCGTCATCGAGCTGAACGTGTGCTAAGAACTCGGAGGTGCCGGAGTAACGGTGCTTGGATCGGTCGGATCGGGAAGAAGACGTACGACTACTTCCTCTACGTTGTGAGATCGCTTCCGCAGTCAGTCTGCGTTGGTACGTAGACAATACTCTCCCCCTCATTGCTATGCATCACCATGATCTTGCGTGTGCGTAGGAAAATTTTCGAAATTACTACGTTCCCCAACAGTGGCATCCGAGCCTAGGTTTTATGGTTTGATGTTATTTGCATGAATAGAACACAAGTGAGTTGTGGGCGATACAAGTCATACTGCCTACCAGCATGTCATACTTTGGTTCGGCGGTATTGTTGGACGAGATGATCCGGACCAACCTTACGCGTACTCTTACGCGAGACCGGTTCCCTCGACGTGCTATGCACACAGATGGCTTGCGGAAGACTGTCTCTCCAACTTTAGTTGAACCAAGTGTGACTACGCCCGGTCCTTGAGAAGGTTAAAACGGAGTCTATTTGACAAACTATCGTTGTGGTTTTGATGCGTAGGTGAGATGTGTTCTTACTTAAGCCCGTAGCAGCCACGTAAAACTTGCAACAACAAAGTAGAGGACGTCTAACTTGTTTTTGCAGGGCATGTTGTGATGTGATATGGTCAAGGCATGATGCTGATTTTATTGTATGAGATGATCATGTTTTGTAACCGAGTTATCGGCAACCGGCAGGAGCCATATGGTTGTCGCTTTATTGTATGCAATGCAATTGCGATGTAATGCTTTACTCTATTACTAAGCGGTAGTGATAGTCGTGGAAGCATAAGATTGGCGAGATGACAACGATGCTACGATGGAGATCAAGGTGTCGCGCCGGTGACGATGGTGATCATGACGGTGCTTCGGAGATGGAGATCACAAGCACAAGATGATGATGGCTATATCATATCACTTATATTGATTGCAGGTGATGTTTATCCTTTTATGCATCTTATCTTGCTTTGATTGACGGTAGCATTATAAGATGATCTCTCACTAAATTATCAAGAAGTGTTCTCCCTGAGTATGCACCGTTTTCAAAGTTCGTCGTGCCCAGACACCACGTGATGATCGGGTGTGATAAGCTCTACGTCCATCTACAACGGGTGCAAGCCAGTTTTGCACACGCAGAATACTCAGGTTAAACTTGACGAGCCTAGCATATGTAGATATGGCCTCGGAACACAGAGACCGAAAGGTCGAGCGTGAATCATATAGTAGATATGATCAACATGACGATGTTCACCATTGAAAACTACTCCATCTCACGTGATGATCGGTTATGGTTTAGTTGATTTGGATCATGTGATCACTTAGAGGATTAGAGGGATGTCTATCTAAGTGGGAGTTCCTAATTAATTTGATTAACTGAACTTAAACTTATCATGAACTTAGTACCTGATAGTATCTTGCTTGTTTATGTTGATTGTAGATAGATGGCTCGTGCTGTTGTTCCGTTGAATTTTAATGCGTTCCTTGAGAAAGCAAAGTTGAAAGATGATGGTAGGAATTACACGGACTGGGTCCGTAACCTGAGGATTATCCTCATTGCTGCACAGAAGAATTACGTCCTGGAAGCACCGCTGGGTGCCAGGCCTGCTGCTGGAGCAACGCCAGATGTTATGAACGTCTGGCAGAGCAAAGCTGATGACTACTCGATAGTTCAGTGTGCCATGCTTTACGGCTTAGAATCGGGACTTCAATGACGTTTGAACGTCATGGAGCATATGAGATGTTCCAGGAGTTGAAGTTAATATTTCAAGCAAATGCCCGAATTGAGAGATATGAAGTCTCCAATAAGTTCTATAGCTGCAAGATGGAGGAGAACAGTTCTGTCAGTGAGCATATACTCAAAATGTCTGGGTATAATAATCACTTGATTCAGATGGGAGTTAATCTTCCAGATGATTGCGTCATTGACAGAATTCTCCAATCACTGCCACCAAGCTACAAGAGCTTCGTGATGAACTATAATATGCAAGGGATGAACAAGACTATTCCCGAGCTCTTCGCAATGCTGAAAGCTGCGGAGGTAGAAATCAAGAAGGAGCATCAAGTGTTGATGGTTAACAAAACCACTGGTTTCAAGAAAAAGGGCAAAGGGAAGAAGAAGGGGAACTTCAAGAAGAACAGCAAGCTAGTTGCTGCTCAGGAGAAGAAACCCAAGTCTGGACCTAAGCCTGAAACTGAGTGCTTCTACTGCAAGCAGACTAGTCACTGGAAGCGGAACTGCCCCAAGTATTTGGCGGATAAGAAGGATGGCAAGGTGAACAAAGGTATATGTGATATACATGTTATTGATGTGTACCTTACTAGAGCTCGCAGTAGCACCTAGGTATTTGATACTGGTTCTGTTGCTAATATTTGCAACTCGAAACAGGGACTACGGAATAAGCGGACGCTAGCAAAGGACGAGGTGACGATGCGCGTGGAAAACGGTTCCAAAGTCGATGTGATCGCGGTCGGCACGCTACCTGTACATCTACCTTCGGGATTAATATTAGACCTAAATAATTGTTATTTGGTGCCAGCGTTGAGCATGAACATTATATCTGGATCTTGTTTGATGCGAGACGGTTATTCATTTAAATCAGAGAATAATGGTTGTTCTATTTATATGAGTAATATCTTTTATGGTCATGCACCTTTGAAGAGTGGTCTATTCTTATTAAATCTCGATAGTAGTGATACACATATTCATAATGTAGAAGCCAAAAGATGCAGAGTTGATAATGATAGTGCAACTTATTTGTGGCACTGCCGTTTAGGTCATATCGGTGAAAAACGCATGAAGAAACTCCATACTGATGGGCTTTTGGAACCACTTGATTATGAATCACTTGGTACTTGCGAACCGTGCCTCATAGGCAAGATGACTAAAACACCGTTCTCCGGTACTATGGAGAGAGCAACAGATTTATTGGAAATCATACATACCGATGTATGTGGTCCGATAAATATTGAGGCTCGTGGCGGATATCGTTATTTTCTCACCTTCACAGATGATTTAAGCAGATATGGGTATATCTACTTAATGAAACATAAGTCTGAAACATTTGAAAAGTTCAAGGAATTTCAGAGTGAAGTTGAAAATCATCATAACAAGAAAATAAAGTTTCTACGATCTGATCATGGAGGAGAATATTTGAGTTACGAGTTTGGTATACATTTGCAAAATTGTGGAATAGTTTCGCAACTCACGCCACCCAGAACACCACAGCGTAATGGTGTGTCCGAACGTCGTAATCGTACTTTACTAGATATGGTGCGATCTATGATGTCTCTTACTAATTTACCGCTATCGTTTTGGGGTTATGCTTTAGAGACGGCCGCATTCACGTTAAATAGGGCACCATCAAAATCCGTTGAGACGACGCCTTATGAACTATGGTTTGGCAAGAAACCAAAGTTGTCATTTCTTAAAGTTTGGGGCTGCGATGCTTATGTGAAAAAGCTTCAACCTGATAAGCTTGAACCCAAAGCGGAGAAATGTGTCTTCATAGGATACCCAAAGGAAACTGTTGGGTATACCTTCTATCACAGATCCGAAGGCAAGACATTCGTTGCTAAGAATGGATCATTTCTAGAGAAGGAGTTTCTCTCGAAAGAAGTGAGTGGGAGGAAAGTAGAACTTGATAAGGTAACTGTACCTGCTCCCTTATTGGAAAATAGTACATCACAGAAAACTGTTTCTGCGACACCTATACCAATTAGTGAGGAAGCTAATGATGATGATCATGAAACTTCAGGGCAAGATACTACTGAACCACGTAGATCAACCAGAGTGAGATCCGCACCAGAGTGGTACGGTAATCCAGTTCTGGAAGTCATGCTGCTAGATAATGATGAACCTACGAACTATGAAGAAGCGATGGTGAGCCCAGATTCCGCAAAGTGGCTTGAGGCCATGAAATCTGAGATGGGATCCAGGTATGAGAACAAAGTATGGACTTTGGTTGACTTGCCCGATGATCGGCAAGCAATTGAGAATAAATGGATCTTCAAGAAAAAGACTGACGCTGATGGTAATATTACTGTCTATAAAGCTCGACTTGTCGCAAAAGGTTTTCGACAAGTTCAAGGGGTTGACTACGATGAGACCTTCTCACCCGTAGTGATGCTTAAATCCGTCAGAATCATGTTAGCAATTGCCGCATTTTATGATTATGAAATATGGCAAATGGATATCAAAACTGCATTCCTGAATGGATTTCTGGAAGAAGAGTTGTATATGATGCAACCAGAAGGTTTTGTCGATCCAAATGGAGCTAACAAAGTATGCAAACTCCAGCGATCCATTTATTGACTGGTGCAAGCATCTCGGAGTTGGAATAAACGCTTTGATAGTGTGATCAAAGCATTTGGCTTTATACAGACTTTTGGAGAAGCCTGTATTTACAAGAAAGTGAGTGGGAGCTCTGTAGCATTTCTGATATTATATGTGGATGACATATTGCTGATTGGAAATGATATAGAATTTCTAGATAGCATAAAGGGATACTTGAATAAAAGTTTTTCGATGAAAGACCTCGGGGAAGCTGCTTACATATTAGGCATAAAGATCTATAGAGATAGATCAAAACGCTTAATTGGACTTTCACAAAGCACATACCTTGACAAGATTTTGAAGAAGTTCAAAATGGATCAAGCAAAGAAAGGGTTCTTGCCTGTGTTACAAGGTGTGAAGTTGAGTCAGACTCAATGCCCGACCACTGCAGAAGATAGAGAGAAAATGAAAGATGTTCCCTATGCTTCAGCCATAGGCTCTATCATGTATGCAATGCTGTGTACCAGACCTGATGTGTGCCTTGCTATAAGTTTAGCAGGGAGATACCAAAGTAATCGAGGAGTGGATCACTGGACAGCGGTCAAGAACATCCTGAAATACCTGAAAAGGACTAAGGATATGTTTCTCGTATATGGAGGTGACAAAGAGCTCACCGTAAGAGGTTACGTTGATGCAAGCTTTGACACTGATCCGGACGATTCTAAATCGCAAACCGGATACGTGTTTACTTTAAACGGTGGAGCTGTCAGTTGGTGCAGTTCTAAACAAAGCGTCGTAGCGGGATCTACATGTGAAGCGGAGTACATAGCTGCTTCGGAAGCAGCAAACGAAGGAGTCTGGATGAAGGAGTTCATATCCGATCTAGGTGTCATACCTAGTGCATCGGGTCCAATGAAAATCTTTTGTGACAATACTGGTGCAATTGCTTTGGCAAAGGAATCCAGATTTCACAAAAGGACCAAACACATCAAGAGACGCTTCAACTCCATCCGGGATTTAGTCCAGGTGGGAGACATAGAGATTTGCAAGATACATACGGATCTGAATGTTGCAGACCCGTTGACTAAACCTCTTCCACGAGCAAAACATGATCAGCACCAAAACTCCATGGGTGTTAGAATCATTACTGTGTAATCTAGATTATTGACTCTAGTGCAAGTGGGAGACTGAAAGAAATATGCCCTAGAGGCAATAATAAAGTTATTATTTATTTCCTTATATCATGATAAATGTTTATTATTCATGCTAGAATTGTATTAACCGGAAACATAATACATGTGTGAATACATAGACAAACAGAGTGTCACTAGTATGCCTCTACTTGACTAGCTCGTTAATCAAAGATGGTTATGTTTCCTAACCATGAACAAAGGGTTGTTATTTGATTAACGAGGTCACATCATTAGTTGAATGATCTGATTGACATGACCCATTCCATTAGCTTAGCACCCGATCGTTTAGTATGTTGCTATTGCTTTCTTCATGACTTATACATGTTCCTATAACTATGAGATTATGCAACTCCCGTTTACCGGAGGAACACTTTGGGTACTACCAAACGTCACAACGTAACTGGGTAATTATAAAGGAGTACTACAGGTGTCTCCAATGGTGGATGTTGGGTTGGCGTATTTCGAGATTAGGGTTTGTCACTCCGATTGTCGGAGAGGTATCTCTGGGCCCTCTCGGTAATACACATCACATAAGCCTTGCAAGCATAATAACTAAGATGTTAGTTATGAGATGATGTATTACGGAACGAGTAAAGAGACTTGCCAGTAACGAGATTGAACTAGGTATTGGATACCGACTATCGAATCTCGGGCAAGTAACATACCGATGACAAAGGGAACAACGTATGTTGTTATGCGGTCTGACCGATAAAGATCTTCGTAGAATATGTAGGAGCCAATATGGGCATCCAGGTCCCGCTATTGGTTATTGACCGGAGACATGTCTCGGTCATGTCTACATTGTTCTCGAACCATAGGGTCCGCACGGTTAACGTTACGATGACAGTTATTATGAGTTTATGCATTTTGATGTACCGAAGGTTGTTCGGAGTCCTGGATGTGATCATGGACATGACGAAGAGTCTCGAAATGGTCGAGACGTAAAGATTGATATATTGGAAGCCTATGTTTGAACACGGGAAGTGTTCCGGGTGAAATCGGGATTTTACCGGAATACCGGGAGGGTTACCGGAACCCCCCGGGAGGCAAATGGGCCTATTGGGCCTTAGTAGAAAGGAGGAAAGGGGCAGCCCACAGCTGGCCGCGCCCCCCCCCCCCTTCCCCAAGTCCTAGTAGGACTAGGAGAAGGGGCCGACCCCCTCTCTCTCCTTTTCCCCTTGAGAGTCCTAGTTGGAATAGGATTGAGGGGGGGGAGTCCTACTCCCGGTAGGAGTAGGACTCCTCCCGCGCCCTCTCCTTGGCCGGCCGAACCCCTCCCCCTGCTCCTTTATATACGGGGGCAGGGGCACCCCATAGACACACAAGTTGATCATTGTTGATCGTTCCTTAGCCGTGTGCGGTGCCCCCTGCCACCAAATTCCACCTCGGTCATATCGTTGTAGAGCTTAGGCGAAGCCCTGCGTCGGTAGTACATCAAGATCGTCACCACGCCGTTGTGCTGACGGAACTCTTCCTCGACGCTTTGCTGGATCGGAGCCCGAGGATCGTCATCGAGCTGAACGTGTGCTAAGAACTCGGAGGTGCCGTAGTAACGGTGCTTGGATCGGTCGGATCGGGAAGAAGACGTACGACTACTTCCTCTACGTTGTGAGATCGCTTCCGCAGTCGGTCTGCGTTGGTACGTAGACAATACTCTCCCCCTCGTTGCTATGCATCACCATGATCTTGCGTGTGCGTAGGAAAATTTTCGAAATTACTACGTTCCCCAACACTTACTACATCAGGGTCTTTCACAGTAAACTCTATGTATCGTGCACTCACGCATTCTGAGGTACCGGTGAGTAATAACAAAAAAAATTGGAAAGTGAAGGTACCACTTAAAGTCAAAATATTCATGTGGTATCTTCATAGGGGAGTTGTGCTAACAAAAGACAAGCTCGCAAGAAGTGTTGTTTTTGTACTCATGACGAGACAATTAAACTCCTCTTTTTTCACTGTAAGTTTGCGCGTTCTACGTGGTCAGCCATCCAAATAGCGTCAAATTTGTATCCGTCCACAAGTGTTACCAATATTTTTGGTCATTGGCTGGACGGTATTCCAAATAGATACAAAACGCTAATAAGGGTGGGAGCGTATGCTTTACTATGATCGCTTTGGCTATGTAGAAATGATGTTGTTTTTAATGACAAAACTGCTTCTCCTTTGCAGGTTATTTTCCGTTATACGCACTTGCTTCGTACCTGGTGTACGCTACAACGAGCGGAGTACCAACCGCTGTTCAAGGCGGTGTGTACGCTGTTGGAGCAGGTGGCTACGAAGGTTTTTACCCAACATGGATGGCAGCATAATCTCCGGCTCAGTCCACCATCTCTTTCGACATAGGTATAGTGTCGGTTTATGGACTCTACTGTTGCCGAATTGTTGGTCTTTTATCTTTCTATTTATTAGACTACCGATGTTTGGCTATGTGCATCCTACTTACGCAGAGGCGGGTGATACTCTTAATGCTTTGTATCATTTTGATGCTACATTTTGAGATAATAAAAGCGTCCTTTATCAAAAAAAAAGCCTGAGGCTGAAGATCTGGACGCTGCAGCCTCGCAGTGGAGTGCTCGCAAGCGAACTACTGGGGACGATCTGCAGTTCGCTGATTCAGCTCTACATCCACACGACGCGACACAGCCACAGGTAAATTATTTTCTTGCTCTGTTTTGCGGGGAATTATTTTCTTGCTTTATTGCTCTCGTCACACCAACTATATAATGAGGTCACACTACTTAAATCGACCAATACGTTTGGTGCCATGGACACTCGGCAAAGGACCAAATACTGTCGGCAAAGCCGTTGCCAAGAGTTGCGCTCGACAAAGGCCACCCGGCATAGAAGTCTCAGGCAAACAGGAATTTGTCGAGAACTATTCATCGGACACTCGGCAAAGTGTTTGCCGAGAGCTAAACAATGCTACTCGGCAAAATAAAGTGACTTCATGGCCAGCTAATTCTGTCGTGTCTTTACAAAGTGCCCCTCTCGGCATAGTAGCTCCAGCAACTCCCAGCGCATAGGCCTTTGCCGAGAGCCACTTTCGGCAAACTTATGATTCCCGAGAGTGACGCTCGGTAAACATTCTGTGACAGTTTTGCTTCAGCATCTTCTCCGTCATACCGCTGCAGGGAAAGCAGATATACAATACATAAAGCAGTCCTTCAAGTCTCAGAGTTTAACAACAAACTCACATGCGCATTATACAAATAGTTCACACAAGCTTCATTTGAAGTCACAAGTAGTTCGCTAGTACAAGTGGCTACATAGTAAAAAATAAAATGGTCAATGCATGTCTACATATGACCACATGATAAAAACAATACCACAATTATGACGAACTGAAAAAGAATTATGAAGTTCTTCAATTCACTAAACCCAATAAGCAGTTTCTGTCTTGCACCATTGCCTACTTAAATTTTTCTCTTCTCCTTAAGCAAATACTGATTGTAATGATACTTGCCTTCTCCCTACTATTGAACGAGTAATGGGAGGCGCCTGGGTAATAAAGCACTTGGTCGTTGTATGCGCGGCCCATAAATCGTAGACTCCTGGACACCTACCTCAGTACACCGCATACCACTTCATCTACAAAGAAATAAAAAAAGATGCGGAGAAGGAATGCAAGGTTAAAATAGCACATCATACAATAATCCACCAGAGCATTCATCACCCATACACCCCAAAAGCATCGCAAGTGGCAATACAAGTCCATATCAGTAGCTACATAACTAAACCACTAAATCAACGTCAAACTATCTAGGTGGACTACTTCGATGTGTAGTCGGTGAAACCAGTGATCGTGGAGTCAGAGCACGTGGATGCATCACCCACAGTGGAGGACCAAGTGTCATCTGGAATGATGGTGGGTGGACTCAATGGCACCGGGTCGTCTCTCTCCTTACGTGGTGGGGCCTTGCTCTCCTTAGTTGGCGGATTCTTCCTTTTCAGATCCTCAAATACTTAATTATGATCAGTTGCGGGTTCTTCTCAATGAGCGCTGCCAAGAGGTCATCGGCGCTCTTCTCCTCGACCGCAGAATCGACCCTAAAGGAAGTTGCGTCGCCGGAGGAAGCCATAACCGCAAAATTGATCGGCACTAACTGAAGGAAATATGCCCTAGAGGCAATAATAAAGTTATTATGTATTTCCTTATTTCATGATAAATGTTTATTATTCATGCTAGAATTGTATTAACCGGAAACATAATACATGTGTGAATACATAGACAAACAGAGTGTCACTAGTATGCCTCTAAAAGACTAGCTCGTTAATCAAAGATGGTTATGTTTCCTAACCATGGACAAAGAGTTGTTATTTGATTAACGGGATCACATCATTAGATGAATGATCTGATTGACATGACCCATTCCGTTAGCTTAGCACTTGATCGTTTAGTATGTTGCTATTGCTTTCTTCATGACTTATACATGTTCCTCTGACTATGAGATTATGCAACTCCCGTTTACCGGAGGAACACTTTGTGTGCTACCAAACGTCACGACGTAACTGGGTGATTATAAAGGAGCTCTATAGGTGTCTCCGAAGATACATGTTGGGTTGGCGTATTTCGAGATTAGGATTTGTCACTCCGATTGTCGGAGAGGTATCTCTGGGCCCTCTCGGTAATGCACATCACTTAAGCCTTGCAAGCATTGCAACTAATGAGTTAGTTGCGAGATGATGTATTACGGAACGAGTAAAGAGACTTGCCGGTAACGAGATTGAACTAGGTATTGAGATACCGACGATCGAATCTCGGGCAAGTAACATACCGATGACAAAGGGAACAACGTATGTTGTTATGCGGTCTGACCGATAAAGATCTTCGTAGAATATGTAGGAGCCAATATGAGCATCCAGGTTCCGCTATTGGTTATTGACCGGAGACGTGTCTCGGTCATGTCTACATTGTTCTCGAACCGTAGGGTCCGCACGCTTAAGGTTTCGATGACAGTTATATTATGAGTTTATGAGTTTTGATGTACCGAAGGAGTTCGGAGTCCCGGATGAGATTGGGGATATGACGAGGAGTCTCGAAATGGTCGATACGTAAAGATCGATATATTGGACGACTATATTCGGACATCAGAAAGGTTCTGAGTGGTTCGGGTATTTTTCGGAGTACCGGGGAGTTACGGGAATACGGGGGAAGAAGTTTATGGGCCTTATTGGGCTTTAGGGGAGAGGGAGAGGCAGGCCGCGCGCCCCCCATTGACTAGTCCGAATTGGACTAGGGGGAGGGGCGGCGCCCCCTCCTTCCTTCTCTTCCCTCTTCCCCTTCCTTGTCTCCTACTCCTACTACTTGGAAGGACTCCTAGTTGGACTATGAAAGGGGGAATCCTACTCCCGGTGGGAGTAGGACTCCCCTAGGGCGCACCATAGAGAGGGCCGGCCCTCCCCTCCTCCACTCCTTTATATACGGGGGCAGGGGGCACCCCATAGACACACAAGTTGATCTTCGTGATCGTTCCTTAGCCGTGTGTGGTGCCCCCCTCCACCATATTCCACCTCGGTCATATTGTTGCGGTGCTTAGGTGAAGCCCTGCGACGGTAGAACATCAAGATCGTCACCACACCGTTGTGCTGACGGAACTCCTCCCCGACGCTTTGCTGGATCGGAGCCCGGGGATCGTCATCGAGCTGAACGTGTGCCAAGAACTTGGAGGTGCCGGAGTAACGGTGCTTGGATCGGTCGGATCGTGAAGTCGTACGACTACATCAACCGCGTTGATATAACGCTTCCGCTTTCGGTCTATGAGGGTACGTGGACAACACTCTCCCCTCTCGTTGCTATGCATCACCATGATCTTGCGTGTGCGTAGAATTTTTTTTGAAATTACTACGTTCCCCAACACTAACACCTTTCATTGCACAATGGAAAATAACATAAGAATCAATTTATTTCCTTCAAGAACAACTCTCATCTGTCAAATATGATGGACACTCTATCTGGTGGTTGTATATATGGTGGACACTCTCTCACAGGTATTTCGACTTCCGGTGATGGTCGAGCTAGGCGAGCCCATCGCGCGTTATCAAGGTATAACAGCACAAACTCACCCAGATCAACCGCCATCGTTAGACGTCGATTTCTTTTCCTCCATGAACAACTCTTATCGACTGTCGGTGATGGTCGCTCTTCCTTTGCTCAAAGGAGGAGCAAAGGAAGAGCGACCCACTACGACAACTGTCGGTAACATCTCTCATCTGTCAAAATATGGTGGACACTCTCTAGTGGTTGTACATATGGTGGACACTCTCTCACGGGTATTTCAACTTTCGGTGATGGTCAAGCTGGGCGAGTCTATCGTACGTGACAAATGTATATCACAAGAAGAACTCGCCCAGATTGACCACCATCGTCAGAAGTCGATTTCTCTTCCTCCTGAAAACATCTCTCATCTCTCATCTACACAAAAAACTACAAGAAACTAATACAAGAAAAACTACTACAAGAAACTACAACAAAAATCTACTAAAAAATCCATGCATCAATCTATGCATTCATCCATCCTTCTATGCATTCATACATCCATCTATGCATTCATACATCCATCTATTGATTCACACAAAAAACTACAAAAAATCCATGTATCAATTCATGCATCAATCCATGCATTAATACATACATATATACATTCATACATCCATGCATCCATACATCCATGCATCCATACAAGCTCGGGGGAGGTGGGAGACGAAGCTCACTGAGGGGGGGGAGGCAGCTCGGGGAGGGGGCGCCGACGGAGTGGGAGGCGTCGGCGGGTGGGGGCGCCGGCGGGGTGGGGGCGCTGGAGGGCTGGGAGGCATCAGCCGATGCGGTGGGGTGGGGGTGCCGGCCGAGGCGGGGGGTGGGGACGCCAGTGGGGGGGTGGGGGCGCGGGAAGAGAGAGAGAGAGAGAGAGAGAGAGAGAGAGAGAGAGAGAGAGTTTAAGTGTCCCATGGACCTTTACCGAGCGTCTGTCGGTACGGCTCTTAGTAATGGTATAAACCCAAAGATCTAGGGTTTATACCTTTTCCGAGAGTTCCTCTCGGTAAAAGATAATACCTTAGATCTAGGTTACCCATTTACCGAGAGCCGCGCTCAGAATATTCACCAATGCCGAGGGCTGCTCTCGGAAATGATAGGCCCCCTCCACAAATGGCCTACCATGGATTTTCCATGCCGCTTCTGGGCTTGATTTCATGGGTCTCCTTGCAGATCTGCAATTTCCGGTTGTGAAACCCTACCGGTGCAATAAATGTCTCAAATATTGCACATGGGTCTGGAAAATGCGGGGGCTTGGCACGTGTCATGTGATGGCCTCCTTTGAGAGAATGAAAAGTTTCGAGGCCAACGGAGCAACAAGACCAGGACTTCCTTCACAAACCGGACATGTTCCCTCTCGGTACCCAGAGACTGGCTCAGAGATGGTGTGGTTTACAAGCGGCCTGAGTGGAGGCTTATTCGAAGCACACCCAAA
Organism: Triticum urartu; assembly: GCF_056163025.1. Taxonomy (NCBI): domain Eukaryota; kingdom Viridiplantae; phylum Streptophyta; class Magnoliopsida; order Poales; family Poaceae; genus Triticum; species Triticum urartu. The sequence goes on along the minus strand of NC_141877.1, from coordinate 23,527,880 downwards.
CTTTTACCACACCCTGCGTAGGCCGTGTCATGACACCATGCCAGATCCCGGCCAATTCCACCATCGTACAATTTTCCGAGGATTTTAACGGTTGCATCAGGCATGCCACGGAGATGGAACTAAAGTTTGATGGGAGCCTTATCTCTACTGAGAGCTACTCTCGGCAACTGTTGTTATTCTAAGAGCCGCACTCGGTAAAGGTGCAGCTGGATCATAAAATTAATACATATTCTTAATAATGAACACCGAAGTTTAATGCAATTGGACTATCATACTATTTAAACAGGTATGCGAGGTGGGACTAAATCGACAACTATTGCTGTTCCGAGAGCTGCTCTCGGTAAAGAAGTCAGACCATGACCATTTCGTTAACCGCCGCCGGATGTGTCATGTGGCAAAGCTTTGCTATGCGGGCACTGCATGGCTCTCGGCAATACCCTGTGTTTGCCGAGATGCACCTGTTGCTGAGAGGCCCTGTCGGCATCTGTTACTTTGCCGAGTGCCCGTGATTTGGCTCTCGGCGAAGAGCCTGCCACCCGGCGTATACAAAAATTTCTAGTAGTGTCACCTACTATAGGTAGGGTCAAGAACTTGTCATATGGGGATCACCTAGGGCCCCACACAATCATTGGTAGGTTTCAAGACCACGCTCGCATTCGGATGCGTGTACAAGGAGGTCCACTCGGACAGCTCGACATCACTCGGTGACCACTCCCCAATCATCATGACCACCATCACTCGGGTTAGGGAGGTGAAGAGACAACCTGGGAGCTACAACGGTCGAGGAAATCTAAGTCATTCTTAAAGTAGAGCCATAGCTACCGTAACCTGTAACTGATGTAGTTGTGGCACTTTACTCCTGTAACTGCCGTAGTTATGAGATGACGTGGAAGCGATGGAGGCTGCAGCGCACTTTATATAAGCTGCACTCCTCCTCCAGAGCTTGGGTTAAGCAATCTTTGTAATCATACCCCTCAAGAAAACCAAGCCCCAGGGCACGAGACGTGTGGCTATTACTTTCACCGAGAGGGGCCTGAACTCGCCAAACACCAAGTGTTACACCTGTGCTATAGCTAGGCTCTGCCCCTCTTTCATACCCCTAGTACTCATTGTCAACCCTGACACTATGGTTGTGGGTCAAGAGCATACCCCGGTCAATATCGAGTTCTAATCAAAATTAGAGTCAACTATTGACTTGATTAAAACAATGCATTAACTTGGCTTCACTGTATTTGGATAATTTGGTTGATAAGTATGTGTTTAAATCCATGGTCAATAACAAGAAAATTAGTGTCAACTATGAAATTGATTAAACTGGCTTCGGTACATGAGATAAATCTTTTTATATAACAAATTGAGTATCTTAACAAGCGAATATGAGAAATCTTTTTCTGGCGTGACGTAACCTTTTGTTGTTCGACCTGCCACAAGCAAGTTGAATATTATACGGAAACCAACAATCCGTGGAAACTAGTGGAAAACCACGCAAAAATAATGTTTTGAAGTTTCAAAAAAATCTTAGAAAAATATGGGATGTTAAGAGGATGGTGTTCTATTGCCATGCAAAATTTCGAGGTCAAATACATTACTAAAAAAACACAATGATTAAAAACAAACCTGTAGCTAACTGATATTTTTCTAAAGATTTGGATGGAACTTTCAAGGCTTGTTACCCTATGGTGTCCCTGTGTGTACGTACACGTGCGCACATGTCATATTTTTTTTGAGAATCAGATGTCATATATTTGTTTTTTTCTGCAAGAATATCTTTCGGCAATAAAAGGCAAAATGGAGCAAATATGACACACGTTCTATTTATAAAGCTGAAATCATTGAGGCTAACATGTTATGGGATTATCCCGCAAAAAAAACATGTTATGGGATTCATGTTGGCCGGACCGGATTGGGACATATGTGGAATTGAGGTAGATTAACATAGTTCAAGTCTAAGCCGTCAAAATCTACTCAATCAAATGCATCAACATTAGCTAGCTGCTCCTAGCTTATGCTAGTAGCCCGTGACATGCATTGGAAATGTCTTGTTATTTATTACTTAGCAAAAAATATTTTGAAAAATATACGATACACAGTTAATCCTATATTGCTCATAGGATGTCGGACATCACAGCAAGTTCACCTCGTCTAGAATGGTGAAGTATCGAGCCGGCAGTTTCCATTGTTGGAGCTGCTCATTAGAAGGTTATAGAATTATAGGCGGCTGGTGGGATGAAGGAGTCCGTGGATGAAATAATTTGAGAATTTGTAGGCGGATGGTTAGGCTAGCTATAGGTGGAAATTTTCAAAGGTTTAAAGGTGGGTAAATTCTTCAAACATTAATGTTAATAAGTTGTTTGTTAGATCTGTTGGCACTAATTTATTGATCTATCAAATTGACAGTCAAGTGTATCTCGCAAAAAAGATGACCTTGTATTTAGACTAAAAATAAATAGGACAAAATCCCTAGAAAGCACAAAGTTACTACTTATAGAAGAGTGTTTCTATGCAAGGAATTCACAATCGATACATCCTTTCACATTTGTAATGGAGCCCGTAATAGAAGACATTGGGTTACAAGGACTCACCAACAGCCATAGATCAAGGATTGACCTGGGCTCGGGTACACAAGGACTCGTGTGCAAAGATACCTAGAGTATTTAATCGACACGCGGCTGTCCGGAAACAAATTCGTGATTTCTCTTTGCTTGATCGATTCCGGCTGTTTGGAAACCTAGACTCAAGTACACAGGGACTCCTATGCAAAGATAGCTAGGCTAGTATGAACACGCGGCCGGCTGGAAACAAATTCACGTTACGCGCACTACAACGGCTCATTGATCATTGCTTGATCTCCGTCGGCCGGAAACAAATTCACATCACACACACGTACACTACAATGGTTGATTGATCTTTGCATGTTCCATTCCGGCTGTTTGGAAACACATGAACTCACCCGAGTTTGCTTTATTGATCCACAACTTAGATTGAATGGAAAGCTTATTTGGCAGCCGGGCCCAAAAGAGGTTGGCGCTGATCGGCCAGCTGTGTTGGCCGTCCCGGCCATGCACCGGAAGTCCATTAAATTAGGGCATCCCATGGAGAGCACGCGACAGCTTGAAGGACGAAGATGCAGGTTTTAATTTTTGGTAGGAAAGGTTTCACGCCAAGAGGAAATAAAAGGTGTTACTTTACGTAATGGCAAAGGTGGGTAATTCTCTAAACCTTTTTAGTAAAATAATATCCAATGGTCATGTTTTACGGATGTGTCAAATAGACTATCAGATGTTTCTGATTTTTGTGGTAATTTCTAATAGATTTATCTTTTTCTGGTTAACCCGTAAAGCACTTTTTATATATAATAGATTTCACATGACAATAGAACATCATCCTCTTAATATCTTATATTTTTTCATTTTTTTTAACTTTCATACATGGTTTGCACGGAGTTTTCTTTGAATGTTGGTTTCCGTATGATATTCTCCCACACAAGTACGCGGGGTAGAGGATTTGATTAAATTGACTTCTGTTCCTAGAAGAAGACTTGATTTTGTCCTGTCATAGCAGAGGTAGAGGTCCCAATCATCTGTTGCTGTAGAGCTGAGTTATACAGTTGCACATGGTGTAGAAGTTATTTTCAGGGGTGCCCTATGCAGAAAAGTAGCAAAGTTTAATGGTGCTGAAGTTTCAAAATGATAATAAAACTTGACAATGTAGAATGCCTTATACCATTAGTGTGTTGTATGGTTGTAATCCTGACCACATTCTTTGGTTTTGTGGTGACATCGAGATTGTATTACCAAGTGATGGGTCCAATGAAGCATTTAGGAGTGAGTTGTATTGCAATTGCACTACATCCATTTGATTTGTCATAAACTTCAAATGATCCCATAAAAAGTGGTAAATAAATGTCAGTAAAAATAAATTTATTGTGTGAAACAAGTGAGACGGTCTTATACCTTCGATGTGTTTTGAGGTTGTAGTTGTAAAGAATCATCGGTCTTCTTTTTCTGATTTGTTTTTGCCTTCTCTAAGCCAACAGTAGGTTCTGGTGACATATAGATTTTATTACCAGGTGATGTTTGTATTGAAGCATTTAGGAATGGGTCGTACTGTAATTGTGGTGCACCCATTTGATTTGTCTGCAGATTGCGATCGCTTGTTATCTCTAGGACTTTGGCATCAATTGTCCATCTTTTCAAAATATATTGTTTAGAGATTGCTTCATATTATTGATATCAAGTATTTTTAAGCAACGTGAGCAGAGGAATCCAGCAAATTCAAACTTCTTGCAACCGCAATTTACCTGTTGTTCCTTTGGAGAAAATTTGACAACATGCTCATGTTGTGTGCCATGAAACTTTAAAGATATTTTACGATACATCATACTACCCAATTTAAGGAGTAGTATTAAGTTGATCCAACGGCCAATATGATTCAAAGTGGAGTTTAACTCGAGGACAGCTTAGTAATTCAAAAACACTAACGCACACATGTGTGGCCACGTTGCAACTCGCCCACACACTTGGATCATCGTTCAGTTAAGTTTGCATGAATCTTGACAAACCGAGGCAGTTTTCGCGTGCCATGTAGGACAAGGCCGGTGTGTGTGCGTTGGAGAGGTCGCCCACATGCCCCACAGCACGCGGTTGCCAGCTATACTGTGTGGGCGAACTAGTTTCTGCACACACAGCCACCATCTAGTCCGCGCGTGTGGGCGAACTGCTTTTCGCCCACACGACAGTCATACGTTGTTGGATGGCAACTGCAGTTGCGCGTACATGGCAACTAGGTAACACACATGGCAACTATGATTGGTTTGCTAGACGGCAACTGCAGTTGCGCGACGTAGCAAACAAGTAAACATACATGGCAACTGTGATTAACCACACGTGACAACTAGGTAAACACACATGACAACTATTATTTGACCATATGTGGCAAGTAGTTAATCACGCACAACAACTATGGTTTGATTACACGCGACAATTATCATAAATTAGACATGGCAACTATAGTTAACCAAAACAGAGAGAGTTGCCATACTTTTACAACCATATTTGCCATCCCGAATAACTACATCTGCCATTCCAGATGGCAACTAAATCGTCATCCCGCAGGTACCTATTGTAGTTGCGTCAGGACGTGTGGGCATATTTGCTTCGTGCCACTGCCACACACACAGAGTAGGGATGAGTAGTATTTGTTAAGCATGTGGCACGAAGTGACTGCGCCCATGCGTGTGGGCAATTCTACGGTTCACCCACACACAACTCGTGTGGACTACCCCTGCTCATGCCACACACGGCGTGTGGGCAAATGCTTACTGTGCCACACGTATGATGAATATCGGCGTCCTGGTAATTTCCTAGTAGACTGCCCCACGACCTTGCCTCCTCCTGCTGCATAAACGGCCGACGATTGGTCTTCGCTCAACCGTACTGCGCTGCCGTACGCGATGGGCGCCAGCCTCGGCGGCCGCTAAGCATGACACGACATCGTCGTGTTCATCGAGTTTGAAGGCATACACACATGTAGCTAGCCTCCACTCACGATCGATGCATGCAAAAGGAGCTCACTGACGTTGCCAGTATTCTTGGACAGGCGGACCCCTGTAGCCTGGTGCGGGAGAGCTGGTGGACGGAACGCGCTTGACTCGTGGACACTTACCGATACAAATTCCATCGGGGAAACTTAAATTCAGTCTAAGGAGTTGAATTGCCTAAAATACCCTTGATGCCTCAGTATACTCCACTAATTTTGGTGTAGTATAGCCCCATCTGGACCGTTCATTCAAAAAAATAAACGGCTCAGAATGATTTGATGTACCGTAAAAAGGTCTCAAACTTTGCTGTATAAACCTTCTGCTCTGTATCACTATCATCACAAAGGAATGTGTCATAGTTGAGGGTCCAAAGCACTTGGTCCTGACATATTTTGAATATTGCTGGAACACAACCCAACTTTTCCATCATGTACATGCCTTACTGAAGCGTTGTTGCCTCCGCTATTGCTGCATCAAGTAGTCGATCTAGAGGCCCGCAAGCTCCTGCAGTAGCTTCGCCAATTGCATTACATAGCACTGCACCTGCTCCACCTGTTCCATTTTTCAATAAAAGATGCATCGATGTTCAGCTTATATGAAAGTCTGGGCGATCTCTGCTCTGCACCCTGTTATTATATGTGGTTTGGATTTTGAATAAGCTCCCACATAGTTCGTTGCTATAGCTTGAGTAGCAAAAGCGGACCGAGGTGGAGGGGCCACAACCACCCATTTTCCGAGAGTTAGTTTGTCTCCTGATGCTTGAGCAGCCTATTATCCCGATGCATCCAAATTCATGAGAAGTCAATGGTTTTTCTCCTGCACCTCGCTAGACAGCTATGATTGGATCTGGTTGAAGGGCACCACATATTCACAGAAGTTTGTTATTGTAAATAGAAGTTTAAGTAAATTGTCCCCAAAGTTGTTATAAGATGCACAATGAAGTTGGAGCACGATACCCACATAGGATATTTCGCAACAACGAAAAACGATATCCACATAGGATGATACCCGCCGAATACATTATATTTTCTTTTTATTTATTTTTCAGAAAACAGATGCGCACTAGAAACATGCACATACATACCATATTCATATAAACATCTCCAAGAAACTAAGGTCTTAGGTAAAGCACCACAAACGCATGACGACATATTGCCTACCACTAAGAAAAACAGAAGGAAATATTTTTGCTGCAAAAGGATGCTAACTCCCTTAGAAGAAGTATATAGTCTTGATATCCGGGCAGCGAGGGGAGTCAAAAAAAGCATGGGGCACGAGGCTCTCATTAAATACAAGGAATCTGGGATATACTACACTACCGAATGTGAAATCTTCGCAAATTATCCTCTTGTCTTTGAGGTGGTACATCCTGGCCATGTTACATTTAGGACATCCGATGAGGATGGCACCGTTCCCAAGTGAGATTACCTTGCTCACCGATACTTCATCGCGTTTGTAAAGTACGGGCATCGGCACATGAACCCGATGGAGCAATGTCCAAGTCTCCGCCTTGTAGTCTTGTAGGCCCCATATGTCCAGGGATGTCAAGCTCTATGACATAGCCGCGACGCAGAGCTCCCTATCGAGCTCAAACAAGGATGTCCTCACAGTATTGTCTGGCGAGGGTTGGGACATGAGCCTGAATGTCTCGGAAGCCGTGTCGAATGCTAGCATCTTTCTGGTGTGGTTGGCTTGAGGGTGCTTAGAGAGCCAGTGTAGGTTTTCACGATGAGCCACTGGAACCTCGTACATTGGTAGATTACCAGATGGGTCGGAAGGAGCTGGCCCAAGTCGACGTGGTAGGATGGCACCGGCCGAGAGGATGTAGTAGCGACGCCTTGTCTCAGGTTTGAAATTAGAATTAGTAAATTCTTCCTTCTCTTTCTCAATGGCATGGCATAAAAGGCGATACTCGCCGGAAGAAGTGTGGAAGTAGAAGCCGCACTCGAAGACCGAGCAGTAGGATTGCCGACCCAACTCGGGCAGGTTGGTCCACTGCCTGGTGACCGGGTTGCAGACGACGAAGAGGTCGCAACTTTGTCTTAGCACAAGCAGACCATGGAGAGAATATATGACATCCTCATAGTCGCCGGAGAGGTCATAGTCGCAAAGGAAACGGTATGGCTGCTGCTGCGTCGGCTCAAGAGACATGGCTTGCACTGCCGCGTACGGGTCTCTGGTGAATTGGACGACCATCTCGCGGGGGCGGCTGGCGGCGTGGGCGACGAGGAAGGAACGGTCGGTGGTGACACGATGCCAGTCCTTGCAGACGGCGCGACAACGGAGCACCGACACTGATGGGAGGCGGACGAGGATGTGCACCAGAGCGTCGTCGCTTAGAGCGTGGATGCCTCCACCTGAGGTCTCCATCTCTTCTTGCCTTGATTCGATCTTTTCCGCCTTGCCTCCCTGATATTTCAATCGATGTATATACACAGCATGAGGATCAGATCCCGGAGTCGAGTCGGAGTTCCAAACAGGAAGGGGAAGTAGGACGTCCGTCCGATTCTTTCCAAACGTTGGACCGATCGATCGAGAGCCTCCACCACTTCCTGTTTCAACTGCCCGTTATTCACGCTGCCAAACCCTATGACCAGAGTACGTGAGCGGGTCTTGCTCAACCAGCCAGCGATATCGGTCTTGTGGCGAAAGTAGATCACAACACGGCGTACGTCCCGTGTACGAGACCCACTCTAGTCTTAGCTTTTTTTTTAGGGAAAAGCCTTGTGGCATTTTATTCAATTTGGGAAAGTGTTACATCAAATATTGCATGAGGTAATAAGAAACAAGGCATCTCATCTAACCACTCTTTACATATTTTTGAATCATAGCATCGCCTAGCTAGGAAGTGTGCAACTTTGTTTGCTTCTCTCGGACAATGAGTAAAAGATATATTCGGGATGTCATGGGCCAGATGAAAACAATCAGCAGGGGTAGCTGAGTATAGGGGCTCCAAATTTCTGTCTCTCCATTGCATGCATGTACCAGTTCTTCACAGTCTGATTCTACAACATTCGTGCACCCCACTGCATAAACCAGCCATAGCCCCAAGCGAAGAGCAATTCCTTCAGCTGATTGTGCACTAAGAGTGTTATGTATAAGCTCTCAGACCCCGGCAATCGGCAATCGCTTCTCCACGGCAATTACGAAGAACAGCAGCTGCAGCCCCACTCCAGTCCTCGAAGAAGGACGCATCAACATTCAGTTTGTAAGACCCAGGAGCTGGACGTTGCCATCGAGCTTCAGAAGTTACCGCAGCCGGACGTGTCGCGTGATTTGAAGTTATAGCTTGGATAGGAAACAAGGGTTAAACTGGCTTCACTACATGAGATAAATCATTTTTTATAACAATTCAGTATCTTAACTAGCGAATATGAGAAATCTTTTTCTGCAACCCGCAGCGCTCGCGACGGGTGACGGAGGAGTGTAAGAGGTTGTTGCAATGCACAATATATTGATCATGTGCAACATGCGCGTATATATGATGTACATGGTGGGCCTCTACCTCAATCTATACAAGGAAATATGAGTAGGTGTACATGGAAACAAAAGATGCATGCACTATGGCGTACTCAACACCACCCCACCCTCCACCCCCACTCTCCCCGGCAGTTGAAGCGTCGCCAATGTAGCGACCCGACCCGAATGGATCAAGTCTACGATGTGGCAATCACACACTTATTACAACGATGTCTCATAAGAGAACTTATTACAATAATATGGCTTAAGGCCATCTAATATCGATAACAGCGGAAGACTTGGAAGATAAATGGGTCCATCAACTCCAACGGCATCACTGAGTATAGAACCACGACCTAAAAGCACCTTAATCGTCGTCTGAAAAGTCTGCAACATTAACGTTGCAGCCCGAAACGGGTCAGCACATGGAATATGCTGGCAAGGTAACACATAGAGAGTAATGGAATGAAACAGCTATACTATATGCATATTTGGTTGGTGGAAAGCTCTATGGTTACTGTTTTGCGTAAAGCCAATTTTTCCCTACTGCAAAGGAATAAATTTATTTAACAATCATGGTGGTTGTTAAACATCGAGAATGGTTGACGGCATTCTCAATCCCAATTAAATAAACAATTAAAATCCAACGAAATTAATTTGAAGTAACATGTTGAGATTCACATGATATTCAAGTACTAAATACTCAAGATGTCCATAACCGGGGACACGGCTAATCATGATTAATTTATTACACTCTGCAGAGGTTTGCGCACTTTTCCCCACAAGACTCGATCGCCTCCGTTGGTTTTCTCGCACTACTGGTGTTTGAGAAACGGATGACCGAGACACAGTCTTTCAGAAGCGCTAGCACCTTACGATGGATAGACCGGTACACCTACTTTCCCCTACATCTGCTAGTCTACCCTGTAAGAGTTCGCACGACTTAGTCAACTATGCCAGAGCCCATAATGGCTTGTGGCTGCACACATAAGTATTTAGCATGAAAGATCTTATGATCCCTTTGAGCCAGGATGGCGGTCCAAAATAAAGCAGGCAAGTCCTGATAGACATCAGGTGCCTCAATCCACCCAAATGTGTGTTTAAGTTGCCACCTTAGATAAACCATTAAAATTATCAATCTCACATCTGTCATGTATATCACTCACCCAATCCACGCCAACTAGCATAGCATGGCATAATAAGCAAACGTAGAAGTAACTCCCAAAGGTTTCATAATAAACAGGTAATAGGTACTACCTCATCTACTTCCCACCCCACAATTTAATTAGATCCTGATCATGCAATGTGTGAGGATGGATCTAATGCAATAAAACTGGGTTGTAGAAAAGGTATGATCAAAGTGTTACTTGCCTTGCTGATGATCCGCGAGTCCTAGAGATTCGAAGTAACAGGCGGCGCAATCCGGGTAATCTATCGCAGACAAACAACAAGCATACAATAAGTACTCATCTAATGCACAGTTAAAACTCGAACAAGAGATCGAACCAGAAAGTTCAACTTAAGAACTCCGGTTGCAAAGAGAGAAAGAACCGAACAAAGAAACCGAAACAACGGCGGAAGAAAACAACTCGGTTCTAGCAAGTTGAAACTAGGTCAAATTTTACCGTAGCAAAAACTTAGTTAAAGTTGATTAGTCGGAACGGCGGTTTCGAAACGAAACTCTAGGCGCTTGAATCACCTGATTCGATAAACGAGCGAGAAGATAAATTAGAACGAAGATCGGATCTGAGATCGCGATCGCGGAATAAATCCGACGAAAAGAAAAAGAAGAACGGTTAAACGAACGGACATTCGTTAACCGGGAATAATCCGGTGATTACGTTCGTTAGGACGAACGGTCCCGCGAACGGTCTCTAGGCAACTAAACCGGAAAAGAAAACGGAACCGATCTAGGGTTTAGAAAAGAAAACCGAAACGAAAAACCAATCTAGAAAACGAATCGGAAGAGAAGAAAAGAATCGGAAAGAGGAGAAAAAGAACCGGAACGATTTAGAAGAAAATCGAACCAAGGGGAGAAAAAGAGACGCGGGGCAACCTCGGCGAGGCTCCGGCGAACGGGGGCTCCGGCGGTGGCGGCATTGGGTGGCGGCGGCGGTGACGCAGGGCGGCGGCGCGGGCAAGGTGCGGCGGCGGCGCGGGGCAAGGCGCGGGACAAGGCGCGGTTTGGGGCTTGGGGTTTGATTTGATGTCTAGAGGGGGTGTGGGGGTATATAAAGAGGGGAGAGGAGAGGAGACTTGGGGGAGGGGGCAAGAAAAAGAGGAGGAAAAAGAGAAGGAGAGGGAGATTGGAGTCCTAGTGGGACTCCACTAGGGCGGCGGCGGCGGCTGCCTTGCGCAGGCGCGCTAGGCGCGGCGCGGCGCGCGGCTTGGCCTGGCCCGGCCGGCTGCTGGGCCTTGGCCCAGGGCGCTGCGGATTTTTTTTTCTAAAACGGTTACGCGCGCAGAAAAACACAGAAAATAAAATCTAAACGAACTCCAAAACTCTCAAAGTAAATTTTCCCCGACTCCTAAAAAAATGAGTCGAACAAAATGAACTTTTCTCGGGACCTAGAATGCAACTTTTGAAAACATGCATTTTTCCCTATCCAAAAAAAGGCAAATGAAACTCCGACAAAACCAATGATCCTCTTTTCGAAATTTGAGAAAGCTCAAATATGAAAATGACGAAATCTCCAACTCTCTCCGAGGGTCCTTGAGTTGCGTGAAATTTCTAGGATCGACAAAATGCAAGAAAATATGATATGCATGATGATCTAGTGTATAACATTCCAAATTGAAAATTTGGGATGTTACAAATCTACCCCCTTAAGATGAATCTCGCCCTCGAGATTCGGGTTCGCTAGAAAATAGGTGAGGGTGGTCCTTGAGCAAATCTTCTTCTCTCTCCCAGGTGGCTTCATCCTCTGAGTGGTGGTTCCACTGAACTTTACAAAACTTGATAACCTTGCTGCGGGTAACTCTACTGGCATAATCGAGAATCTTGACTGGTTTCTCTTCATACTTTAAGTCGTCCTGCAACTGAATTGCTTCAAGCGGCACTGTATCTCTTAACGGTACCTCCGCCATCTCGGCGTGACATCTCTTCAGCTGAGAAACATGGAATACGTCATGAACTCCTGACAGTCCCTCTGGTAATTCCAACTTATAAGCGACTTCTCCCATACGTTGCAAAATCTTATAAGGTCCAACGGAACGTGGTGCTAATTTTCCCTTAACTCCAAAGCGCTTAACTCCTCGTAGTGGGGATACTCGGAGATACACCCTGCCTCCGGTTTCGTAAACTGTCTCCTTGCGTTTAGGATCTGCGTAGCTCTTCTGCCTGGACTGGGCTACCTTGAGCCTATCGAGAATCAACTTAACTTTCCGTTCATACTCCTTAATCAAATCTGGTCCAAAGAATTGACGGTCTCCAACTTCGTCCCATGACAACGGTGTCCTGCACCTCCTTCCGTATAAAGCTTCGAAAGGTGCCATCTTCAAACTGGTTTGGTAACTGTTGTTATAAGAAAACTCCGCATACGGCAAATTATCGTCCCAACTAGATCCATAATCTAGTGCACAAGCTCTCAGCATATCCTCCAAAATATGATTGACTCTCTCGGTCTGTCCATCTGTCTGCGGATGAAAAGCGGTGCTGAACTCTAGCCTGGTTCCTAAAGTTTCATGCAACTGATTCCAAAACTTTGAGGTAAATTGGGTTCCTCTATCTGATACAATACTCCTCGAAACTCCATGCAAACAAATGATCCTAGTCATGTATATCTTTGCCAACTTAGCACTGGTGTAAGTGGTCTTGACTGGAATGAAATGTGCTACCTTCGTCAAATGATCAACTACTACCCATATCGAGTCATATCCTGCTTTCGTCCTGGGTAGTCCTGTGATAAAATCCATGCCTATATTATCCCACTCCATTCGGGTATCGGCAATGGCTGCAACAATCCAGCTGGCTTCTGATGCTCTGCCTTTACTCTATGACATACGTCACAAACTGCTACATATGCTGCAATATCCTTCTTCATTCCGGTCCACCAGAATGTTTCCTTCAAATCCAAATACATCTTAGTATTTCCTGGGTGAATCGAATATGGTGAATCATGTGCCTCTTGTAGAATCAACTTCCTGATCTCCGGGTCATTGGGCACATAAACACGATCTTCAAACCATAGGGTATCATGCTCATCCTCACGAAATCCCTTTGCTTTTCCTTTGCTTAGTTTCTCCTTTATAGCAGCAATCTCCTTGTCAGATTTCTGAGCCTCTCTGATTTTATCCATCAATGTTGACTGAATCTCCAATGCTGCTACATAGCCTTTCGGAACTATCTCTAAACTTAGTTCACGAAGGTTTTCTGATAACTCCTTGGGTATTTCTCTTGTCATTAACGTATTGACATGGCTCTTACGTCTCAATGCGTCAGCTACTACATTAGCTTTTCCGGGATGGTAATGCAATCTCATATCATAATCCTTGATGAGCTCCAACCATCTCCTTTGTCTGAGATTCAACTCATTCTGTGTGAAAATGTACTTCAAACTCTTGTGATCCGTGTACACCTCACAATGATTTCCAATGAGGAAATGTCTCCATGTCTTCAATGCATGCACTACGGCTGCTAACTCCAAATCATGTGTGGCATAATTCAATTCATGAGGCTTCAGTTGTCGTGAAGCATACGAAACAACTCTCCCTTCCTGCATAAGCACAGCTCCAAGTCCTCGACGTGAAGCATCGCAATACACCTCATAATCCTTGGTCTGATCTGGCAAAATCAACACTAGTGAGGTAACCAAATGTTTCTTCAACTCCTGGAAACTAGCCTCACACTCCTCAGTCCAATTGAATTTGGTATCCTTCTTCAACAACTCCGTCATAGGCTTCACAATCTTTGAAAAGTTCTCAATGAATCTCCGGTAGTATCCTGCGAGTCCAAGAAAACTCCGGATCTCTCCAACTGTCGTTGGGGCTTCCCATTTGGTTACGGTCTCAACCTTTGCGGGGTCAACTGCTATCCCTTCTCCGGATATAACGTGTCCGAGGAATCCTACTTCCTTCAACCAAAACTCACATTTGCTAAATTTGGCATATAACTGATGTTCCCTTAGTTTCTCCAAAACCAAACGCAAATGTTCCTTATGCTCTTCTTCATTCTTTGAATAAACCAGGATATCATCAATGAACACTACGACGAACTTATCCAAAAACTCCATAAACACTTTGTTCATCAGGTTCATAAAATAGGCAGGCGCGTTAGTCAATCCAAATGACATAACGGTATACTCATACAATCCATATCTTGTGGTGAATGTTGTCTTAGGTATGTCCTGCTCTCGAATCTTCAACTGGTGGTACCCTGATCGCAAATCGATCTTGGAAAACACTTTAGCTCCTTGCAAACGATCAAACAGATCATTAATCATTGGCAGTGGGTACTTGTTCTTGATGGTTACTTCGTTCAATCCCCGGTAATCAACAACCATCCGTAATGATCTATCCTTCTTCTCCACTAGAAGTACGGGTGATCCCCAAGGCGAAGAACTTGGGCGAATGTAACCCTTCTCCAATAACTCCTTAATCTGATTCTTAATTTCTACCAAATCCTTTGCTGGCATCTGGTATGGTCTCTTTGATATTGGGCCTGTACCTGGCAATAACTCTATCAAAAACTCAATGTCTCTATCCGGTGGCATGCCTGGCAATTCTTCAGGAAATACATCAGGAAAATCCTTTACCACTGGTACTTCCTCCTGCACAACTCCTGTTAGGCAATTTACTTGTGTCCTATTTGGCACATGCCGGGATACATACTTGATCCTTCTTCCTTCTGGCGTTGTAAGCAAAATTGTCTTACTGGCACAATCAATGTTTCCTCCATACATCGATAGCCAATCCATACCAAGAATTACATCCAAACCTTGGGATTCCAGAATAATCAAATCTGTTGGGAAAACATGCCTTCCTATGCTTAATGGCACTTGAAAACATCCTTGACTGGCCATGTATTCTGCTCCTGGCGAACTTACTAGCATAGGCGTTTTAAGAATCCTAGTGGGCAGGCTATATTTTTCCACAAATCCCCTTGATATGTATGAATGCAATGCACCAGTATCGAAAAGAATGAGTGCGGTAAATGACTTAACCAAAAACTTACCAATTACTGCATCCGGCTGATCTTCAACCTCCTCCACGTTAACGTGGTTCACCTGTCCCCTATTCAAAGGGTTCGGCTTCTTCCCTGAGCTTCCATTGCCATTTCCATTCTGGCCTTCAGGACATTCATTGGCATAATGTCCGGTCTTGGAACACTTGAAACAGGTGACTTGACTCAGGTCTCTCTTGGCTGGGGTCGATGGGGTGGTCCGGTTCTGGCCGTTGCTTCCTCCATTCCCATTACCATTCTTGTGGCCATTGTGGTTGTGCGAACTACTTCCTCCATGGGTATGCTGAAACTGAAATCCCGATTTAGGGGTAAAACGGGGCTTCTGCTGGGCTCCAGAGTTATACTTCCCCTGTCCATACTTCCTCTTGCGGATCTCAATCTTCTGTTGCTTCCCTTCAATCATGATGGCACGATCTACCAACTCCTGGTAGTTGTTGAAACTTCCTACCATCAGCTGCATACTCAACTCATCATTCAGTCCTTCCAAGAACTTCTCCTGCTTCGTGGCATCCGTAGCAACGTCATCTGGGGCATAACGTGCTAACTTGCTGAAGTCGTCAACGTACTGGCCAACTGTCCTTCCTCCTTGGCGTAAGTTGCGAATCTCACGCTTCTTTATGGCCTTAGCTCCTGCTGAAACATGTGCAGTGCGGAAAGCTTGCTGGAATTGATCCCATGTGACAGTGTCAACTGGGAAGGTGGCTGTGAAATTCTCCCACCATGCTGCCGCGGGTCCTTCTAACTGATGTGCGGCAAACTTCACTTTCTCACCATCCGTGCATCCTCCAGTGGCCAACTCCCTTCCTATCTTGCGGAGCCAATCATCTGCTACTATCGGCTTGATGCTACTAGAAAACACCGGCGGATTCAGCCTAAGGAAACGGGCTAAGTGGTCGACAGGGGGTGGTGGTGGTGGTGGGTTGTTGTTGTTGTTCTGCTGATTCTGAACTAACATCTGCATCAATTGATTCTGCTGCTGGGTCAATTGAGTGAGCTCCGGTGGAAATCCATTGTCACGCCTCGGAGGCATCTAAGGGTTTAGAAAAGATGAGATATAATAATAGAAAGAGGTCTAAAGAGAAAACACTACCCCAATGCACATGAGCAAATTCACACAAAATCACTTCATTCAATCAAACAAGGGCTTACAATCAATCTAGCTATCGCAAAAGTGCTCGAACTATAGTGTTTACATGGGGGAAAATACTACTAATAGTTGGTGGTCATCTAGAAATTTGAACCGGTGGAAGACTCCATGATGTCCGTTCCAGCTTCGTCTTCAAAGTCGGGTTCACTTGGATCCGAGTCGGTGTCGTCGATGATGATGTAGTTGTCTGGACATGCGACGTACATGTCTTCCTTCCTGGATGCTAACTCCCTCTTGAGTTCTTCAATCTCCTGCTTAAGATCGACGTTGTGTCTTGCTAGAGCTACGATCTCGTCCATGTAGTCCTTGCGTGTAGCCTTCAGTTCTCCTTCTAGCTCGATGATCCTTGCTTTCGCATTCTTCAACTCTATCATATCATTGCACATCTGGTTCTCGTGGCGTCGAATGTGCTGATTTAACTCCTGGATGAAAGCTGCAATGGATCTATCCTTCTTGGTGCTGACTAACTCCCATTGTTCATCTCGGCGTCTGCAAATCTGGTAGATAGTGTCCTTGAGGTCTTCTTGATAAACTTCTCCAATGCGTCCTATGGTGATATGGGCTGCCATGCTCCTTCCTAGACTCCAAGTTGGTGCATTGAAAACACTATCTATGGGCTTCGTGATTGGCGCGAATGTCCTTCCCGGAACATGAGCTTGAATCTTCCAGCGCTCCTCTTCAGGCAAAGTGGTGTTGAAGGTTCCCGTGAAACTTGGTAATCCAATGTTTAGGTACTTGGTGACTTCCTTCAAGTGAAATCCAAAAGGTGTGCCTTCATCCGGTTAAGTGTACTTAATCTTCGCGTCCTTCATCCTAAAGAGTAGAAAAGATGAGGAGTTAGAAAATGAGGAGAGAATAGTGATCTATGGCTTTAACTTAGTGGTCGTGTCCTACAGTCAATGTGTGCTCTGATACCATCTCTGTAGCGACCCGACCCAAATGGATCAAGTCTACTATGCTCCGGTGTCATCCCTGGATCAGTAATGCTGACACCACACAGTACTTCGAAGGATTTATAGCAGAGTGGCAATCACACACTTATTACAACGATGTCTCATAAGAGCACTTATTACAATAATATGGCTTAAGGCCATCTAATATCGATAACAGCGGAAGACTTGGAAGATAAATGGGTCCATCAACTCCAACGGCATCACTGAGTATAGAACCACGACCTAAAAGCACCTTAATCGTCGTTTGAAAAGTCTGCAACATTAGCGTTGCAGCTCGAAACGGGTCAGCACATGGAATATGCTGGCAAGGTAACACATAGAGAGTAATGGAATGAAACAGCTATACTATATGCATATTTGGCTGGTGGAAAACTCTATGGTTACTGTTTTGCGTGAAGCCAATTTTTCCCTACTGCAAAGGAATAAATTTATTTAACTATCATGGTGGTTGTTAAACATCGAGAATGGTTGACAGCATTCTCAATCCCAATTAAATGAACAATTAAAACCCAACAAAATTAATTAGAAGTAACATCTTGAGATTCACATGATATTCAAGTACTACATACTCAAGATGTCCATAACCGGGGACACGGCTAATCATGATTAGTTTATTACACTCTGCAGAGGTTTGCGCACTTTTCCCCACAAGACTCGATCGCCTCCGTTGGTTTTCTCGCACTATTGGTGTTTGAGAAACGGATGACCGAGACACAATCTTTCAGAAGCGCTAGCACCTTACGATGGATAGACCGGTACACCTACTTTCCCCTACATCTGCTAGTCTACCCTGTAAGAGTTCGCACGACTTAGTCAACTATGCCAGAGCCCATAATGGCTTGTGGCTGCACACGTAAGTATTTAGCATGAAAGATCTTATGATCCCTTTGAGCCTGGGTGGCGGTCCAAAATAAAACAGGCAAGTCCTGATAGACATCAGGTGCCTCAATCCACCCAGATGTGTGTTTAAGTTGCCACCTTAGATAAACCATTAAAATTATCAATCTCACATCTGTCATGGATATCACTCACCCAATCCACGTCTACTAGCATAGCATGGCATAATAAGCAAATGTAGAAGTAACTCCCAAAGGTTTCATAATAAACAGGTAATAGGTACTACCTCATCTACTTCCCATCCCACAACTTAATTAGATCCTAATCATGCAATGTGTGAGGATGGATCTAATGCAATAAAACTGGGTTGTAGAAAAGGTATGATCAAAGTGTTACTTGCCTTGCTGATGATCCGCGAGTCCTAGAGATTCGAAGTAACAGGCGGCGCAATCCGGGTAATCTATCGCAGACAAACAACAAGCATACAATAAGTACTCATCTAATGCACAGGTAAAACTCGAACAAGAGATCGAACCAGAAAGTTCAACTTAAGAACTCCGGTTGCAAAGAGAGAAAGAACCGAACAAAGAAACCGAAACAACGGCAGAAGAAAACAACTCGGTTCTAGCAAGTTGAAACTAGGTCAAATTTTACCGTAGAAAAAACTTAGTTAAAGTTGATTAGTCGGAACGGCGGTTTCGAAACGAAACTCTAGGCGCTTGAATCACCTGATTCCGATAAACGAGCGAGAACATAAACTAGAATGAAGATCGGATCTGAGATCGCGATCGCGGAATAAATCCGACGAAAAGAAAAAGAAGAACGGTTAAACGAACGGACATTCGTTAACCGGGAATAATCCGGTGATTACGTTCGTTAGGACGAACGGTCCGGCGAACGGTCTCTAGGCAACTAAACCGGAAAAGAAAACGGAACCGATCTAGGGTTTCGGAAAGAAAACCGAAACGAAAAACCGATCTAGAAAACGAATTGGGAGAGAAGAAAAGAATCGGAAAGAGGAGAAAAAGAACCGGAACGATTTAGAAGAAAATCGAACCAAGGGGAGAAAAAGAGACGCGGGGCAACCTCGGCGAGGCTCCGGCGAACGGGGGCTCCGGCAGCGGCGGTGTTGGGCGGCGGCGGCGATGACGCAGGGCGGCGGCGGCGGTGACGCAGGGCGGCGGCGCGGGCAAGGTGCGGCGGCGGCGCGGGGCAAGGCGCGGCGCGGGGCTTGGGGTTTGATTTGATGTCTAGAGGGGGGTGTGGGGGTATATAAAGAGGGGAGAGGAGAGGAGACTTGGGGGAGGGGGCAAGAAAAAGAGGAGTAAAAAGAGAAGGAGAGGGAGATTGGAGTCCTAGTGGGACTCCACTAGGGCGGCGGCGGCGGCTGCCTTGCGCAGGCGCGCTAGGCGCGGCGTGGCGCGTGGCGCGGCCTAGCCCGGCCGGCTGCTGGGCCTTGGCCCAGGGCGCGGCGGAATTTTTTTTTCTAAAACGGTTACGCGCGCAGAAAAACACAGAAAATAAAATCTAAACGAACTCCAAAACTCTCAAAGTAAATTTTCCCCGACTCCTAAAAAAATGAGTCGAACAAAATGAACTTTTCTCGGGACCTAGAATGCAACTTTTGAAAACGCGCATTTTTCCCTATCCAAAAAAAGGCAAATGAAACTTTGACAAAACCAATGATCCTATTTTCGAAATTTGAGAAAGCTCAAATATGAAAATGACGAAATCTCCAACTCTCTCCGAGGGTCCTTGAGTTGCGTGAAATTTCTAGGATCGACAAAATGCAAGAAAATATGATATACATGATGATCTAGTGTATAACATTCCAAATTGAAAATTTGGGATGTTACAGCCAACGACACAAAGACTGGACCGAAACTCCTCGAAAGTGGAAGAAGCAGTCCCTTAGTCATCACATCGGCGAACTGTTGTGCTGTCGGAACATGAAGAACGCAGATGTGTCCAAGGTCGTCATGTTCGCGCACAAAGTGAATGTCAAGCTCAATGTGCTTCGTCCGGCGATGACGAACGGGGTTGGCGGAGAGGTAAACGGCGGATACATTATGGCAATACACCACCGTAGCGTGAGAGATGCCGTGATGCAACTCCTAAAGAAGTTGTCGTAGCCATGAACACTCCGCAATGGCACTAGCCACGGCTCGATACTCTGCCTCCGCGCTGGAGCGTGATACAGTAGGTTGTCGTTTGGACAACCACGAGATGAGGGAAGGACCAAAATAGACGTAGTAGCCAAAAGTAGGGCGGCGAGTGTCAGTAAAGCCAGCCCAATCGACGTAGGAGTAAACAACCATGTCAGTGGAGGGGGATGCCATCAACATGAGGCCAAGAGCCATAGTGCCGCAAATGTACCGGAGAATCCGCTTCACCAGGTTCCAATGAGTGTCACGAGGAGAATGCATATGAAGACACACCTGCTGGACCGCATACTGCAAGTCTGGCCTAGTGAGCGTCAAGTACTGAAGTGCACCAACAATGGAGCAGTAGAATGAAGCATCCAAGGCTGGTAATCCATCATGATCAGATAGCTTGGCCTTCGTATCAATAGGCGTAGAGACGGGTTTGCAATTAAGCATACCAGCACGCTCGAGAAGCTTGCAGGCGTACTTCTGTTTATGAAGGAAGAACCCATCAGCTCGGGGAACCACCTCAATCCTGAGAAAATAGTGTAAGGGGCCTAGATCCTTGATACTCCCTTCATTTACTTATACAAGGCCACTATGAAATATACATTTTGCATCTATACAAGGCCACCAACGGTAATCGAGGCAAAAATTAATGATGTTTCCTCGTACTAGCAACTTGTTTAATACTTGCATGCATGTAGTCATAATGACACTCATCTACTTCCTCCATATGCATGCGGTGTATTAAATGATCACAGTAAATGAGAAAGAAAGTTGGGTTACAAAACATGAATTAAATTTTACCTTGGTACCTGTAATTTGAGTTTGTGGCCTTGTATATAAAAATGGAGGGAGTAGCAAATTTGTCGCGCAGATGAGAAGTAAGCTGCTGAAGGAGCTCAACTGAGGATGTTGTCAGGATGATGCCGTCGACATATAGCACAAGATAAGCAGTCGCAGACGAATAGAAGGCAGCCCAGCGTGTAACACTGAACCCAAACTACTGCAGAAATGTGGTGACCCGCTGGTACCATGCACGTGGTGATTGTTTGAGCCTATAAAGAGAGCGCGAAAGCAAACACATGTGCTCAGGGTGAGTGGCGTCGATGAAGCCGGTGGGCTGCTGGCAGTAGACCTGCTCGGCGATATGTCCGTGGAGAAGGCGTTGGAGACATCCATCTCTTGCATTGGCCTTGCGCGAGAGACCATGAGCTGGAGAACTGTGTGGATTGTGCCCGATTTGACAACCAGAGCAATGTTGTCGATGAAGTTGACTCTAGCGCGCTGTCGAAAACCATGGACGACCCAGCGGGCCTTATACCGCTCAAGGGTACCGCTGGGATGATTCTTATGATGAAAGACCCACTTGCCGCTGATGACGTTGGTGAGGTGAGGCCGAGGAACGAGTTGCCATGGCCGATTACGCTAGCGAGCGTCAAATTCCTCTTGCATCGCAATGAGCCAATGAGGATAACGAATGGGCAGTTCGAGTTGACAATGGAAGAGGGGACGACATGGAAGTCTTGGCGGCAAGGAGGTACTCATCAGTCGAGTACCGGGTGCTGGGGCGATGAACACCTGCCCGAGCATGGCTCGTCATGACACGAGCAGGCGGAGGCGGCAAGACGGGTGAAGTAGGCGGTAAAAAACCCATTGAAGCCGAATCAGTGGAGGGCGTCGTGGACATCAAAGGATCGGCTGAGCAAGCCGGGCCGGGCGTAGAGGCCGACAGGGAGCCCATCGAGGCGGCTCTAGAGGCAGCCATAGGAGGGGCCGCAGGCGCGGCGGTGGCAGCAATACGGGTTGGTGAAGATGTTGTCGTGGTAGCGGAACCGACTGGTGGAGATGTTGTCGCAGCAGCAGAACCGGCCTCGAGCGTGGCAGCGGCTGCTGAAGCAGGGTGCGCCTCAAAGCCAGGAGGCGGGACGAGAGCAGCCCGCCAGCGCGCTTGGCATGGAACCGGCGAAGGGTCGTCGATGGACATCGGTGAAGAGGGACTAGCCGGAGGTATGATGACCCGTAAGTATAGGGGATCTATCATAGTCCTTTCGATAAGTAAGAGTGTCGAACCCAACGAGGAGCAGAAGGAAATGACAAGCGGTTTTGAGTAAGGTATTCTCTGCAAGCACTGAAATTATCGGTAACAGATAGTTTTGTGATAAGGTAATTTGTAACGGGTACCAAGTAATAAAAGTAAATAAGGTGCAACAAGATGGCCCAATCCTTTTTGTAGCAAAGGACAAGCATGAACAAACTCTTATATAGAGGAAAACGCTCCCGAGGACACATGGGAATTATCGTCAAGCTAGTTTTCATCATGCTCATATGATTCACGTTTGTTACTTTGATAATTTGATATGTGGGTGGACCGGTGCTTGGGTACTGCCCTTCCTTGGACAAGCATCCCACTTATGATTAACCCCTATTGCAAGCATCCGCATACAAAAGAAGTATTAAGGTAAACCTAACCATAGCACGAAACATATCGATCCAAATCAGCCCCTTACGAAGCAACACATAAACTAGGGTTTAAGCTTCTGTCACTCTAGCAACCTATCACCTACTTATTACTTCCCAATGCCTTCCTCTAGGCCCAAACAATGGTGAAGTGTTATGTAGTCGACGTTCACATAACACCACTAGAGGAAAGTCAACATACATCTCATCAAAATATCAAACGAAAACCAAATTCACATGACTACTTATAGCAAGACTTATCCCATGTCCTCGGGAACAAACGTAACTACTCACAAATCATATTCATGTTCATAATCAGAGGGGTATTAATATGTATAAATGATCTGAACATATGATCTTCCACCAAATAAACCAACTAGCATCAACTACAAGGAGTAATCAACACTACTAGTAACCCACAGGTACCAATCTGAGGTTTTGAGGCAAAGATTGGATACAAGAGATGAACTAGGGTTTGAGAGGAGATGGTGCTGGTGAAGATGTTGATGGAGATTGACCCCCTCCCGATGAGAGGATCGATGGTGATGATGATGGTGACGATTTCCCCCTCCCGGAGGGAAGTTTCCCTGGTAGAACAGCTCCGCCGGAGCCCTAGATTGGTTCCGTCAAGGTTCCACCTCGTGGCAGCGGAGTTTCGTCCCGAAAGCTTCCTTCTGATTTTTCCTCGGATGAAAGACTTCATATAGCAGAAGATGGGCACCGGAGGCCTGCCAGGGGCCCACGAGACAGGGGGCGCGCCCAGGGGGTAGGGCACTGTCGGTGTTAAAACCGGCGGATCTCGGGTAGGGGGTCCCGAACTGTGTGTCTAGGCGGATGGTAACAGGAGACAAGGGACACGATGTTTTTACCCAGGTTCGGGCCCTCTCGATGGAGGTAAAACCCTACTCCTGCTTGATTAATATTGATGATATGGGTAGTACAAGAGTGGATCTACCACGAGATCAAGGAGGCTAAACCCTAGAAGCTAGCCTATGGTATGATTGTTGTTCGTCCTACAGACTAAAACCCTCCGGTTTATATAGACACCGGAGAGGGTTAGGGTTACATAGAGTCAGTTAC
Organism: Triticum urartu; assembly: GCF_056163025.1. Classification (NCBI taxonomy): domain Eukaryota; kingdom Viridiplantae; phylum Streptophyta; class Magnoliopsida; order Poales; family Poaceae; genus Triticum; species Triticum urartu. The sequence goes on along the minus strand of NC_141877.1, from coordinate 23,504,077 downwards.
AATGGTAGGAGATCTACATATCCATATCGCCAAGCTTAACTTCCACGCCAAGGAAAGTCCCTTCCGGACACGGGACGAAGTCTTCAATCTTGTATCTTCATAGTCCAGGAGTCCGGCCGAAGGTATAGTCCGGCTATCCGGACACCCCCTAATCTAGGACTCCCTCAGTAGCCCCTGAACCAGGCTTCAATGATGACGAGTCCGGCGCGCAGATTGTCTTCGGCATTGCAAGGCGGGTTCCTCCTCCAAGTACTTCATAGAAGATTTTGAACACAAAGGATAGTGTCCGACTCTGAAAAATAAGTTTCCACATATTGCCATAGAGAGAATAATATTTACACAAATCTAATCTGCTGACGTATTCCATAGCGTGACATCACACCACGGCCAAGCCTTTATTCGAATCATTTTTACTGTCCCACCTCAGCGCGTTTAGCCAGGCGGTTTCCTTGGCACGTCTTGTCGAAGCAGTGATCGTGTCCCCTTTATTTATGGGATTCTCATCAATACGGACGTGGGTAACCCAATTGTGCCCGATGGCATGTTTTCTCGATTAAAGGTGAGTCCCAAACGGTTACGGGGTGGGCCCTTGGTATTCAACCTCTTATAAAGAGACCAAGGCCTTACTCCTTTCTTTCAATCTCAAACGAGTTCGCCCCTCGCCTCGAGTTCCAACACTCAAGGCTCCAGATTTAGGTGCTTCGGACCTTCGACAATGTCCGGTTTCGACCTCCGAGGCCAGTGGATGCCCTCCTCCATCACGGAGGAGGACGTGCTAAAGTTGAGACAGGCCAGATTCTTGACCGACGAAATCTTGCATAGGCTGCCTGCTCAAAGGCAGGTCATTCCCACTCCCAAGCCTGGTGAGAGCGTGGTGTTCATGTCTCACTTCCTTCGGGGGCTAGGCTTCCCGACGGATCCCTTTTTGAGGGGGCTCATGTTTTATTATGGGCTGGAATTTCATGACTTAGCTCCGGAGTCCATCCTCCATATTTCCTCATTCATCGTCGTGTGTGAAGCCTTCCTCCGTATTACTCCTCACTTCGGATTATGGCTCAAGACCTTCAAAGTAGAACCGAAGATAATCGAGGGACAGCACGCGGAGTGCGGAGGTGCTATTATAAGAAAAAATGCCGGTGCTCCATGGCCCGAGGGCTCTTTTCAAGAGGAGTTCAGCTTATGGCAACGAGAGTGGTTTTATATCACCGCTCCCAGGGGCACCAAGTGGGTGGCGCCACCTGCCTTTCGCTCGGGTCCCCCACCACAGCTAGCGTCATGGGTCCATAAAGGACTAGACTGGGGCCGTCCAAGGACGTGCCCTTGTTGCAGGGCCGCATGAGGGATCTCTTAGAAAGAGACATCAGTCTGGTCGTGGTAACGCAGGTCATGTTGATCCGCCGAACCCTGCCCGGCAAACGTCGCCCCCTTCACCTGTGGGAGTTCAATCCGGAGGGACCGCGAGCTCTCCAACATTTTATGGGTGCAACGCCCGTGGAGATGTATAATTTGTTCTTCGGATCGCAAGCAATGTGTCCGGACTTGACCGAGGATGCAGGTCTGAGCTGCAATCGCCCGGATACTCAAGTAAGTAGCCTCGTGCCCGGACTTGCTATCCATATATTTATCCTAAAATTGCCCATAAAAGAGTTGTCCTTTAAACAGGAGAGGATAGCGAAAGCAAAGCTGATCAGGTGTCTGGCTCCCCTCCCCGAGACCACGCCGGATCCCGTGCTAGTCAGGATGTTGAAGGTTGTGCCTTTGGAGGAAAGCGCGGGAGGGGACAAGGAGGCTACAGCCTCCTTGAAGGATGTTGTCCGGAAGGGAGGACTCGAAAATTCCTCTCCTCAGAGGAAGAAGAGGACCGCCTCTGATGACCCGGAGACCATGGCCTCAAAGCGGGGGAAGAAATCTTCGTCAGAGGGTCCTGCGCCGGGGAATACTTCGACCGAATTATGCCCTTAAGGGGATCAGCCCTCCACCAAGCCGTAAGTAGAGAGAAGTTTCTATTTTTAAGAAATGAGGGGAATCCTCGCTTTGTATCTGAGATGAGCAACCGAAAATTTACCTTGTAGCTCGGACCTCAGCCCTTCTCAGCAGAGCTCGTCTTCGGGGGATCTTCTTTCGAAGATGATGGAGAGCGGAATGCCTCCCCCTGTAGTACCTCCTTGCGAGGCAGGCGACGCTGAGGTATCGTCGCGGAGGGTTTCTCCGGATCCGGCAGGGCCGGATGTAGAGGTAGCGTGCCGACTGCGATCACATCGACTTTGGAACCGTTTCCCACGCGCATCGTCACCTCGTCCTTAGCCAATCTTCGCTTAATCCGTAGTCCCTGTTTCGAGTTGCAAATATTAGCAACAGAACCAGTATCAAATACCTAGGTGCTACTGCGAGCATTAGTAAGGTACACATCAATAACATGTATATCACATATACCTTTGTTCACCTTGCCATCCTTCTTATCCGCCAAATACTTAGGGCAGTTCCGCTTCCAGTGACTAGTCTGCTTGCAGTAGAAGCACTTAGTTTCAGGCTTAGGTCCAGACTTGGGTTTCTTCTCCTCAGCAGCAACTTGCTTGCCGTTCTTCTTGAAGTTCCCCTTCTTCTTCCCTTTGCCCTTTTTCTTGAAACTAGTGGTTTTGTTAACCATCAACACTTGATGATCCTTCTTGATTTCTACCTCCGCAGCTTTCAGCATTGCGAAGAGCTCGGGAATAGTCTTGTTCATCCCTTGCATATTATAGTTCATCACGAAGCTCTTGTAGCTTGGTGGCAGTGATTGGAGAATTCTGTTAATGACGCAATCATCTGGAAGATTAACTCCCATCTGAATCAAGTGATTATTATACTCAAACATTTTGAGTATATGCTCACTGACAGAACTATTCTCCTCCATCTTGCAGCTATAGAACTTATTGGAGACCTCATATCTCTCAATCCGGGCATTTGCTTGAAATATTAACTTCAACTCCTGAAACATCTCATATGCTCCATGACGTTCAAAACGTCGTTGAAGTCCCGATTCTAAGCCGTAAAGCATGGCACACTGAACTATCAAGTAGTCATCAGCTTTGCTCTGCCAGACGTTCATAATATCTGGTGTTGCTCCAACAGCAGGCCTGGCACCCAGCGGTGCTTCCCGGACATAATTCTTCTGAGCAGCAATGAGGATAATCGTCAAGTTATGGACCCAGTCCGTGTAATTGCTACCATCATCTTTCAACTTTGCTTTCTCAAGGAATGCATTAAAATTTAACGGAACAACAGCACGAGCCATCTATCTACAATCAAACATAAACAAGCAAGATACTATCAGGTACTAAGTTCATGATAAGTTTAAGTTCAATTAATCAAATTACTTAAGAACTCCCACTTAGATAGACATCCCTCTAATCCTCTAAGTGATCACGTGATCCAAATCAACTAAACCATGTCCGATCATCACGTGAGATGGAGTAGTTTCATTGGTGAACATCACTATGTTGATCATATCTACTATATGATTCACGCTCGACCTTTCGGTCTCCGTGTTCCGAGGCCATATCTGTATATGCTTGGCTCGTCAAGTATAACCTGAGTATTCCGCGTGTGCAACTGTTTTGCACCCGTTGTATTTGAACGTAGAGCCTATCACACCCAATCATCACGTGGTGTCTCTGCATGAAGAACTTTCGCAACGGTGCATACTCAGGGAGAACACTTCTTGATAATTTAGTGAGAGATCATCTTATAATGCTACCGTCAATCAAATCAAGATAAGATGCACAAAAGATAAACATCACATGCAATCAATATAAGTGATATGATATGGCCATCATCATCTTGTGCCTGTGATCTCCATCTCCGAAGCACCGTCATGATCACCATCATCACCGGCGCGACACCTTGATCTCCATCGTAGCATCGTTGTTGTCTCGCCAATCTTATGCTTCCACGACTATCGCTACCGCTTAGTGATAAAGTAAAGCATTACATTGCGATTGCATTGCATACAATAAAGCGACAACCATATGGCTCCTGCCAGTTGCCGATAACTCGGTTACAAAACATGATCATCTCATACAATAAAATTTAGCATCATGTCTTGACCATATCACATCACAACATGCCCTGCAAAAACAAGTTAGACATCCTCTACTTTGTTGTTGCAAGTTTTACGTGGCTGCTACGGGCTTAAGCAAGAACCAATCTCACCTACGCATCAAAACCACAACGATAGTTTGTCAAATAGACTCCGTTTTAACCTTCGCAAGGACCGGGCGTAGCCACACTTGGTTCAACTAAAGTTGGAGAGACAGTCGCCCACAAGCCACCTGTGTGCAAAGCACGTCGGGGGAACCGGTCTCGCGTAAGCGTACGCGTAATGTTGGTCCGGGTCGTCTCGTCCAACAATACCGCCGAACCAAAGTATGACATGCTGGTAGGCAGTATGACTTATATCGCCCACAACTCACTTGTGTTCTACTCGTGCAAATAACATCAAACCATAAAACCTAGGCTCGGATGCCACTGTTGGGGAACGTAGTAATTTCAAAAAAATTCCTACACACACGCAAGATCATGGTGATGCACAGCAACGAGAGGGGAGAGTATTGTCTACGTACCCATGCAGACCGACTGCGGAAGCGTTGACACAACATAGAGGAAGTAGTCGTACGTCTTCCCGATCCGACCGATCCAAGCACCGTTACTCCGGCACCTCCGAGTTCTTAGCACACGTACAGCTCGATGACGATCCCCGGGCTCCGATACAGCAAAGCGTCGGGGAAGAGTTCCGTCAGCACGACGGCGTGGTGACGATCTTGACGTTCTACCGACGCAGGGCTTCGCCTAAGCACTACAACAATATGATCGAGGTGGAATATGGTGGGAGGGGGCATCGCACACGGCTAAGGAACGATCTCAATGATCAACTTGTGTGTCTAGAGGTTCCCCCTGCCTCCGTATATAAAGGAGCCAAGCGGGAGGGGGCCGCCGGCCAGGAGGAGGGCGCAGGAGGAGTCCTACTCCTACCGGGAGTAGGACTCCCCCCCCCAATCCTAGTTGGACTAGGATTCCCCGAGGGGGAAAGAGAGAGAGGGGGGCCGGCCACCTCTCCTAGTCCTAATAGGACTAGGGGAGGGGGAGGCGCGCGGCCACCTTGGGCTGCCCCTTTCTCCTTTCCACTAAAGCCCATTAAGGCCCATATGGCTCCCGGGGGGTTCCGATAACCTCCCGGTACTCCGGTAAAATCCCGATTTCACCCGGAACACTTCCGATATCCAAATATAGGCTTCCAATATATCAATCTTTTTGTCTCAACCATTTCGAGACTCCTCGTCCTGTCCGTGATCACATCCGGGACTCCGAACTAACTTCGGTACATCAAAATGCATAAACTCATAATAACTGTCATCGTAACGTTAAGTGTGCGGACCCTACGGTTTGAGAACAATGTAGACATGACTGAGACACATCTCCGGTCAATAACCAATAGCGGGACCTGCATGCCCATATTGGCTCCTACATATTCTACGAAGATCTTTATCGGTCAGACCGCATAACAACATACGTTGTTCCCTTTGTCATCGGTATGTTACTTGCCCGAGATTCGATCGTCGGTATCCAATACCTAGTTCAATCTCGTTACCGGCAAGTCTCTTTACTCGTTCCGTAATACATCATCTCGCAACTAACTCATTAGTCGCAATGCTTGCAAGGCTTATGTGATGTGCATTACCGAGAGGGCCCAGAGATACCTCTCCGACAATCGGAGTGACAAATCCTAATCTCGAAATACGCCAACCCAACATCTACCTTTGGAGACACCTGTAGAGCTCCTTTATAATCACCCAGTTACGTTGTGACGTTTGGTAGCACACAAAGTGTTCCTCCGGTAAACGGGAGTTGCATAATCTCATAGTCATAGGAACATGTATAAGTCATGAAGAAAGCAATAGCAACATACTAAACGATCGGGTGCTAAGCTAATGAAATGGGTCATGTCAATCAGATCATTCAACTAATGATGTGACCTCATTAATCAAATAACAACACCTTGTTCATGGTTAGGAAACATAACCATCTTTGATTAACGAGCTAGTCAAGTAGAGGCATACTAGTGACACTAAGTCTGTCTATGTATTCACACATGTATTATGTTTCCGGTTAATACAATTCTAGCATGAATAATTAACATTTATCATGATATAAGGAAATAAATAATAACTTTATTATTGCCTCTAGGGCATATTTCCTTCAATGTTGCGGTAGATACACCGTGGCACGGTGTATCGGGCGCCCGTTTGGTGTCTCGGGAACCCTGTTCACATCGTTCGGGGCCGTATGTGGAAACCTCGGCCGGACTCCCTGCGGATGGAACCTGGATAGGCGATAAACCTGGACTAGAGACTTAAGTGTTTAGGTAGGCCATGGCCGACACCCTCCCCAGGCTTCCGCTTGAAGGTTGCCGAGATACATGACGTGTATATGGTGGTAAGTGGTGGGAGCGTGTGTGAAGAAGTACACCCCTGCAGGGTTATCATTATCTATTCGAATCGCCGGATTCCTCGGATATGGATACTTGGACCCCTTGCATAGTTCATAGACAAGTGAAAATGGATACTCTAAAACTCGCAAGATAAGCGTGAGTGCTATGGATGGCGTTCTCGCAGGGAGACGGGAGCGGATCCATAGTGGTGTATTGATATGGTGAATTTGTGGACTCGTGTGCGCCACCTCAAACGACTTACTTGCAGTCGTAGTTCAGGTTAGCCACTGAGTCAAAGCTGGCTTGCTGCAGTTAAACTTCATCACCCCCTTATTGATACCGATGCATATGTAGATAGTTCTGATGCAAGTCTTGTTGGGTACATTTGTACTCACGTTTGCCTATTTTATGTTTTGCAGAGAGATGTCTGTCTCGCTAGTAGTTCCGTGTGGACTTCGACGTTTAGCTTGATACCTCAGCTATGATCTTGTGCCCTCGGCAGGATCTGGTAGATAGTCAGGCTTCTCAGCCTTTTTCATTTGTAGATGTCTGTATCCAGACATGTTAAGCTTCCGCTTGTGTTTTGACTTGTATGCTCTGAATGTCGGGTCATGTGACCCCTATCTGTATGAACATGTTATGTATGGCTCTCTGGAGCCTTTAAATAAAGTACTTGAGTTGTAGAGTTTTGTTGTGATGCCATGTTGTATGTACTCATATCGGGCATATTGTGTGTATGATTGAAATGCTTGGTATGAGTGGGATCCGACAATCTAGTTGTTTATCCTTGGCAGCCTTTCTTATGGGGAAATGTAGTCTAGTGTTCCTCGAGCCATAGTAGTCTGCTATAGCCCGGTTCACCGGAGTCCTGCTAGCCCAGCACTACTGTTCAGGACACTTGACTGGCCGGCATGTGTTTCACTTCGTTCCTATGTCTGTCCCTTCGGGGAAATGTCACGTGGTGACTTCCGGAGTCCTACCTAGCCTGCTACAGCCCGGGTTCCCCGGAGTCATGTTAGCCCAGCGCTACAGCCCGAAATCACTCGCTGATGACCGACATGCTCGATGTGATTCATGTATGCATGTCCCCATAGGTTAGTGCCGCTTTGGGTTCACGACTAGCCATGTCGGCCTGGGTTCTCTGTCATATGGATGCTAGCGACACTATCATATACGTGAGCCAAAAGGCGCAAACGGTTCCGGGCCATGGTAAGGCGACACCCGTGGGATTACTGTGCGTGAGGCCGCAAAGTGATATGAGGTGTTGCCGGCTAGGTCGATGTGACTTGGAATCGGGGTCCTGACAGCGTTGGTATCAGAGCCTGACTGCCTGTAGGATTACCAAGCCAAACTGGTCGAAGTCGAGTCTAGAAATGCTTTAGCTATGTAAGGGAATTGATTGTGGAAGGGAACGTAAGGCTCTTTTTACTCCTTATCCTCATGACCTTCTGATCTGAGTCATCTTATCCTTTCTACGGGGTTAAGAACTAGGTTTCTCTTCTATCTCTCAGGATGACGTGTTACTAAACTGTAGTTGCCTAGGATTGTTGAGTTCAAGCCTCAGTTCAGTTCCTACTACTTCCATATATTCATAACTGGCCTCAGAACCTTGATATTGTGATGTTGAGTGGTTATGCCACCATTTTTGCAGGATGTCTCAAATTTTTTGAGCATTTACAGCCGTTATGCTGTCCGAGTCATCCCAGGTTTCTAAGTAGTCTGATGCATTTGCAAACCCCTTCCTCCTATTCCTGATGTCCTTTTGGGCCAGATTAATCACACTAATCGGTGAGTTGAGGTACTTTGTTGCCTCGACATATATGTTGGAGCTATTACTATGACCCTATGTGTTTTAGGGAATCACCTAGTGATCTAGCCATGTTTTGTATCTACAGTGTGTGATTCTGGCCATTATTCTCAAAAGCATCCCGTGATGCCATGTAGTGGTAGGTATTCTATTCATGGGTTCTTGACCCAAGATTCACTCTGCTCACCTCGTGTTGATAGTGTTGCTAGTTTCTTTAGGATATTAGTAACCTTAGCATTAGCCCTCGATGTCCGTGGTATTTCTTTCTTCCAAATACCATGAACCGTTATGGCAGAAGTTCTTTGAACCAAAATATCACAATCAGAGTACTCTTGAGGAGTTCTCCATTCATAATTGTGATTCTGTCAGTTCTACCTTTCTGCATGGGTTATCCGGAAGAAATATGTTGAACTCAATCGACATGCTAATCTATGCATCCACAACTCAAAAAATTATATGTTCCTTTGAGTTGTCCCTCTTTAGTTGTTTTTCTGACCCCTCGTCTATCAATTGATAGTCAGGAGGAGTTTCGCATTTGTGTTATCGATGCTTATTATTCTTGTGGTCTGTCAAGCCATTCTATTCCGGAATGACTAGGAGAAACAAACTCCAGTACCTTGTCCACTTCTAGGATTGGGTCTAAGTAGTTGTATTCCGCAGATCAAAATGCCATTCCAACTTTTGTTCTGTTCTGCCTCGGAGTATTACCCCCTTTATGTCAGGATTGTCATAGGAATTGCAGCATCTCTCATGAATTCTTGACGTAGTGATACTCTCTCCATCATTATTCATTTCTCGGTTTCCGTGTTGTTACAACCGGAATGTCGACAAGTGAATCGTGATGTGTGAAATCAATACTCCGAGCAACTCGTTGCTTGGTAGTAAATGGACAATACCCTCATTCTTAACGTGTTGGTTATTGAATCATCATTCTAAGATAGATTGTGCCACCTAGTCCTTATTTCCGGTGCACTCTTCGATCAATGAGTTAGGATTGTGTCAACCCTCACTCTTTTGATCATATTATATTGCCCTGAAAAGCAAGGTTGATCTCGATCTTAGTAACATATCGGTGGTTCATGATTTTCCGAATATCTTCTCGGAAGTATTACCTGGTTGTCACTTGACCGCTATGTTGAGTTCGTGATCAAGTTGATTTTCTTATAAATCACTCCTTCTCCAGGAATCTGTGCTGGATATCCCTGAGCTAGTTGGTTGAGCTAGACAACAACTTGGAGAGTTGGAAGATAAAGGCTTGTCTGACTTAGTTCATGTTAAGGGATATCTTTTGTGTGTGTGCGTGTTGAAGAAAGATGATATCTCCATCGATTGGTCCTCGTGATCAGTTGTTGGATCTATTGCCTTGTCAAAACCTTGACTTGAGTACGGGCTATCATCAAGTCAAATCAGAACCAACGATGTTCGTAATGGTGTGTTACCCGTGGTTGATCCCTCGGGCATACACCATTATATCTTTTGGTCTGACCAATGCTATCACCGTGTTCACATGATGGTGGAAGTCCAGTGATATGGAAATCCCGATGAGTTGTTGTTGATCCCATCAGTAGTATCTTATCTCCTCCATGATTCATGTTGAACATAAAGCTAGTGTTGGAAACTTTTGAAAGCATCTCTTCATGCTAGCTCATGAAGCATATGTTGGATGAAAGAAGTGACTTCCTATGATTCACGTGCATTTGGTGCAAGTTGCCGCCGTGAGTTCGAGAAAGTTAGTTTTGCTTCCTCTGGAATCATCCCAAGTTAGTCATGCACGTGTGAAGTATTCCATGGTCTGATAGACTGGTCATCTTCATTCCATATGAATTCCATAGCACACTAAGCCACTGATTGACCTGCTCCAGGAAAAGAAGTTGTTGTGCTATCCTAGGTCATGCACAAGATTTCGATATCCTCAATGATGGTTCCCCACCAGAACTCGGTAGTGTTTTATTATAAGACTACTATGTGGTCATACTTGTCTGGGACAACGTGTTCACATGTTGTAGCAGAACCAGCTCATGTTTTGGAGCTTGCTATCGCAGTTCATTCCCCGAGAATCTCGCAACATCGTCTCGTCGATTTGTGTTGCAAACTTTCATCTTCCTTTCTAGACTCGATGAGTCTGGAATATCCTGACACCAACCAGATCTGAATCTCAGGCAGATATGATGGTTGGAGCATTTTCCAAGAACTATAATATTGGTCCCTCGATAACCGGTAAAGTGGATGTCGTGGCCAACACATCCAGCCGAAAGACCTATTATTGTAGTATCTTGATTGAAGAAAGTTGGCCACCTCCCCATAAGGATTTCGTAGGATTTACCTCCGTAGTTAATCCTTATGGATTCTTGTGCTCCCGAAGTCCGACCTTTTACTTGATGTCCTAGATACCAAACCATATCAATAAATGGGTTATCCTAGCACATCAAGGAGAACATTAGAAGCGGAGTGCTAAATGTCTCTCGGTCGATCATCTAGATTTTAATCCATTGGCCTTGCTAAGGTGAAATCTGAGAAAGTGTTATCTTTCTTTTCTCTGCATCTTCCACCATTATTCATCATGGTAGCATGTTGTGTTGCCAGGATCCTTGACACGGATATTGGTAAAACCTTGATTAATATGGAAATGCCCAAGTTCTTGAGAGCATGCGCAAGCACTAGGATTTTATCGTCGGCATTAATTGGGATCCGTTCTTAGTTTCTTTGATTATGCCATAACCTTTCAAACAGTGGAATCTCCCTCTACTGTTGGGTTTCTCCCCAGTTACTAGAATCATTCCTAGCATTTGCATTTTGTTCCCAGCTTGCACCGCCATTGTGTCATCCTACTACGGACTACCCTTCTCAGCAATTACTGTTTAGGATCATTTTCAAAAGTGGTCCTGTCATGGTCCCATCCATTTCTGGTGATAAGCAAGAGTCATCCATTGCGTTGTCTTCAACAAGGTAGTCCACATCATCCATTCTGGTATGGGTAGGCCATTCCTTCGAATTCGTTCACACGATCGTTTGTGATTGCCTTAGGCTGGTACAACGAATTCCAATAATCTCTGAATCAAAAGTAATTCTTTTTGCCACTGAAGGGAATAGTTCTTCAAGTCACCTTTTCCAAGTTCCCCGTCGCGGGATCATGGCAATTATTTCCTTGCCACCCTGACACCATCCACCATCTTTCCAAGTGTGGAACTGTTGCCTACCAAATCAAACCCCGTCGCTTGTTCTTCTATCCCTCTCAATGTGTTTCGTGTCCCAGCTCAAGAGATGTTTCAATGTCTCACTCGATGAGTGATTCTGAGTTGTTCGATCTTCGAGAAGATCAATCCTTCTAGAGATTTCCCTTTCCTCTCATTTGTCATGATAGTTGGAGTTCTCAGAGCAGGACATCGAGACAATGATGGTGATCGACTCAACGTTCTTATGAAGTGCAACCTGGATCATGAAGACTGTGTTAGCTTGTGCTCCCTCTGTCTTCTTACCTCACGTCTTGAATCTCGGGACGAGATTCTTGTTTAGTGGAGGTGAGTTGTCACAGCCCCAGTTCAGCCCTTGCTTGACTTTGCTTGTTCATCATGCCATCATGTTTAAATTCCAAAGAAATTTGAATTGGGGACTGTTGAAACCCTAGCACAGATGATTCCAACTAGGTTTATATAAAAAAAAATCATTTTCAATGATCCCAAAATTCCTTTGGAAAAGTTCATCATTTTTGAATTGGTCTAGAACCTCTGCCAAAAATGGTGCACATTTTCCTAGGTCACTTTGGATTTTTTAATAAATTCATAAAGTATTTGAATTTGGGCATTTAATTGCTATAAATAATTAAAATGCCCAAATAATTCTGAAAGTGGTTGAGGGCTATTGAAAATATTTTCAAAAGTGCCCACAATTATTTTCAGGGTTTTTGAAAATGCCTTAGCATTTTATTTAAGTCAAAACAATTACAAAAAAATAGAAAACAGAAACTAAATTAGGAAAGAGAGAGAAGGAACCTCACCTGGGCTTACCTGGCGGCCCAAGTGGCCGGCCCAGCCCACCACCGCAGCACTCTGTCGCCTTCCTCCTCGCGCCAGTAGGCAGAGGGCGTGTGCCCGCGGCGAGCCGGCACGCGCGCGCCACCTCCACCCTGCTCTGGCCACCTCCTGCTTCCCCGACCCCTTCTAGCGACGCCACGGAGATGCCCCGAAGCCCCTGTCCCCTCTCCCTCACTCTCCGCTCTCTCTCCCCTCCCCTGGCTCTCTCCCTCCAGCTCAACCGAGCGAAACCATCGCTGCCGACAAAGCACCACCGCGGCCATCGCCTTCCCCTCGACCCCTCGTCGTGCCTGCGAGCTCCGCCTCGACGTCCCCGACCTCTTCGACGACCCACGAGGCCCCGGACGCGCCGCAACGCCGCCCCCGTCGCTGTTTCCCTCGTCGGCCACCGGAGATGCCTCTCGCCGCCCCGCTCGCTCCGGTGCTTCCCCAAGCACGCCAAGGCCACCTCCGAACTCGTGGTGAGCTCCTCTACCGATCCCCCCTACTCCCATGCCCACTAGCTCATCGTAGCCCTCGTTTCCGTCGAGACCGAGACCTCACCGGCGCCGGACTTGTCGCCGCTGTCATTTTGGTACGCCTCCGTCCAAACCGAGCGCGTCACTGCACTCAGTGCACCCCCAGGAGCACATTTCACCCACCGGCTCCTCCTCCCGTGCACCACAACGCCAAACCCGCGGGTGCCCGAACTCCGGCGGCCGCAACCGAGCTCGCCGCCGTTGACTCCGGCCACGCCAGGCCCAGCCACGGCCACCAACGGACGTGCCGTTGCGCCAGCTATCCGTAGAGCCCAACGGCGCCTCGAACGGTGCCTTGTAAAGCATTTCCGAGCTGCCCCGCCATATCTGTCGTCGCCGGCGGCTAAACGCCGGCGACTGCTGACCCGTTGGCCGGCGTGGGTTGACCCCACTGCCCGGTTTGACCTCCCCCTCTCTCTCACTGACTCACGGGCCCCGCCCAACTAATTACTCTAGTTAGCGCTAATTAGCTAGTTAGGTTAGTTACTACAGTCGTTGATCAGTGGGCCCAGGCTAGTTAGTTAGGGCTAACTAACTTAGTTAGTTGACTGGGTCACTGACCAGTGGGTCCCACTGGTCAGGTTTGACCTGGTCGACGTCTTTGACCTGCTGACATCACCTTGACGTCATGCTGATGCAGTAATACATATTCTGGATTTAGTTTAAATTATAATAATTTAGCAAATTCCAGAAAATGCCCAAAACTTCTAAAAATCATAGAAATTAAACCGTAACTCCAAATGAAATAATTTATCTATGAAAAATTATCAGAAAAATTCAAGGAATCTGTTTATGGCATTTTCATGCATGTTAGAACAACTTATGGCTGCTGTTTAGGCCAATTCACATAAATGGAATTTAAACTCTCACATATGGAGTTTGAATTTGAACCTAGGGTTCAAACCAACTCCATTTAACATGTTGCTAGTTGCATTAGCTCAATCAACAACATATTGCCATGTCATTACCATGCATCATGTTGTGCATTGCATTGATTGTTTTCTTCCTTGTTTGCCAGTAATTGTCCCCTCTCGGTAGACGCTGCTCCGACGCTGTGATCGTTGACACTGATGAAGACTCAATGTTATCTTCAGAAGTGCCAGGCAAGCACAACCCCCTTGTTCATTCCGATACAAGCCCACTCACTCGCTCCTGCTCTCTTTTACTGCATTAGGACAACAACGATTCATCTGTTACTTGTTGTGGTAGTTGAACCCCTTATCCTCTGCATGACCTGTCATTGCCACAGTAAATAGATGAAACCCACTAGCATGAGTAGGAGTTGTTTGAGCCCTGATGTGCCTACTCATTCATGCTTGTTTGTAATGCCTGCTACTGCTTAGAGTTGAGTCAGGTCTGATTCATCGGGGATGGATCGGAGGTGTGTAAACATGTCTTACTGTGTGTGAGCTAAGTGTGTGAACACGTTTTGGTAAAGGTAGCGGTGAGAGGCCATGTAGGAGTACATGGTGGGTTGTCTCATTGAAACCGTCCTCAGGAACTGAGTTCTGTGTCTGTGATCCATGAACAGCTACTACCACTCATTGGGATCCTTAATTGACCCTCTCGGCTTCTTAATCACCCTAGTACTCTGTCCAGGAGTTGCAACTAGTTTCTGGTGTTTGTAGGTTATGTGTTGGCAGCCGTGCGTAGTGCTGACCCTAGGGGTGGGCTATGTTGCGGTAGATACACCGTGGCATGGTGTACCGGGCGTCCGTTTGGTGTCTCGGGAACCCTGTTCACATCGTTTGGGGCCGTATGTGGAAACCTCGGTCGGACTCCCTGCGGATGGAACCTGGATAGGCGATAAACCTGGACTAGAGACTTAAGTGTTTAGGTAGGCCATGGCCGACACCCTCGCCAGGCTTCCGCTTGAAGGTTGCCGAGATACATGACGTGTATATGGTGGTAAGTGGTGGGAGCGTGTGTGAAGAAGTACACCCCTGCAGGGTTATCATTATCTATTCGAATAGCCGGATTCCTCGGATATGGAAACTTGGACCCCTTGCATAGTTCATAGACAAGTGAAAATGGATACTCTAAAACTCGCAAGATAAGCGTGCGTGCTATGGATGGCGTTCTCGCAGGGAGACGGGAGCGGATCCATAGTGGTGTATTGATATGGTGAATTTGTGGACTCATGTGCGCCACCTCAAACGAGTTACTTGCAGTCGTAGTTCAGGTTAGCCACTGAGTCAAAGCTGGCTTGCTGTACTTAAACTTCATCACCCCCTTATTGATACCGATGCATATGTAGATAGTTCTGATGTAAGTCTTGCTGGGTACATTTGTACTCACGTTTGCCTATTTTATGTTTTGCAGAGAGATGTCAGTCTCGCTAGTAGTTCCGTGTGGACTTCGACGTTTAGCTTGATACCTCAGCTACGATCTTGTGCCCTCGGCAGGATCTGGTAGATAGTCAGGCTTCTCAGCCTTTTTCATTTGTAGATGTCTGTACCCAGACATGTCAAGCTTCCGCTTGTGTTTTGACTTGTATGCTCTGAATGTCGGGTCATGTGACCCCTATCTGTATGAACATGTTATGTATGGCTCTCTGGAGCCTTTAAATAAAGTACTTGAGTTGTAGAGTTTTGTTGTGATGCCATGTTGTATGTACTCATATCGGGCATATTGTGTGTATGATTGAAATGCTTGGTATGAGTGGGATCCGACAATCTAGTTGTTTATCCTTGGCAACCTTTCTTATGGGGAAATGTAGTCTAGTGTTCCTCGAGCCATAGTAGTCCGCTACAGCCCGGTTCACCGGAGTCCTGCTAGCCCAGCACTACTGTTCAGGACACTTGACTGGCCGGCATGTGTTTCACTTCGTTCATATGTCTGTCCCTTCGGGGAAATGTCACGCGGTGACTTCCGGAGTCCGGCCTAGCCTGCTACAGCCCGGGTTCCCCGGAGTCCTGTTAGCCCAGCGCTACAGCCCAGAATCACTCGTTGATGACCGACATGCTCGACGTGATTCATGTATGCCTGTCCCCATAGGTTAGTGCCGCTTTGGGTTCACGACTAGCCATGTCGGCCCGGGTTCTCTGTCATATGGATGCTAGCGACACTATCATATACGTGAGCCAAAAGGCGCAAACGGTTCCGGGCCATGGTAAGGTGACACCCGTGGGATTACCGTACGTGAGGCCGCAAAGTGATATGAGGTGTTACCGGCTAGGTCGATGTGACTTGGAATCAGGGTCCTGACAATCCTCAACGCCATCAACTGCCGTTGCATATTACACTTCACCGACTTGGAAAATATCGTACAGAAGTACAACCAATGGAAAGCGCCTGGAAAACTCAGGCAGCCCGCTGGGAACCACCGGTCCCCACTCAACCCCTCGTTCAGGCAAAAAGGGCGCACCCTCGTGGCACGCCCGTTCCAATAGTAAAGAAATATAAGCCCATTACGGGGCACGGAACCATTCTGGAAAGATGGCTCGATGGGCCATGCAAAATACACACAACATCGGATAACATACCTACCCACAGCCTTAGAGCATGTTGGATACTCCGGCAAGTGGCCAAGAGCGGCGAGGATATCCTCACCAAGAATACCCCAAAACAACACCCCCAGAAGACGACGACCTCAAAGTATTGACGGTCTTCTAGACTTTTGCTTCAAACAATAGGCGAAAAAGGGCACTCCGTGAACTCGCTGAAGTCTTCCAAATCGCAACAATAAATCCTTGGAATGACACGGCTATAACTTTTAATGCCGGCAACGAACCAAGATACAGGACAGTCCGAGCACCAGCCGCCTTGGTCCTCAGTCCAATCGTGGATGGCTTTCGGCTCACCAAGGTTCTCATGGACGGTGGCAGCAAACTAAACCTCATCTATGAGGATACACTCCACAAAATGGAAATAGACAGGAGCCATTCCCAGTCAGGAGGCACGGTGTGCGGGAAAAATCACACTTGACGTGGTATTCGGCACGACGGAGAATTATCAGTCCGAAGAGATAACATTCCAAGTGGCCCCTTTCAACAGCAGATATCACGCCCTGTTGGGGCGAGATGCATTTACACGCTTCCAAGCTATACCTCATTACGGGTACATGAAGCTTAAGATGCCCGGGCCCAACGGCTTAATCACTCTCACCAGTGATCCGGACATAGCACTCCGCGCCAAAAACAAAACCGCATCCCTGGCCCTTGAGGCATTATCTGAAGCCCTCACGGCCGAAGAATTAACCGCACTACGCTCCACGGTGGACAGGGACGATGTGATCCTAGACAAACGACCCAAATCCACCTCCTTCAAACCGGTAGAAGAAATAGTCAAATTCCAAGTCCATCCAACGGACCCCAAGAAGATAGCATCTATTGGAGCACAACTAGACCCAACGGTTGGCGCCGCACTACAAGAGTTCCTGCACGAGAACTGGGATATATTCGCCTGGCACTCTTCTAATATGCCAGGAATCCCATGCAAGTTGGCTCAACACAACCTCAATATATTGAAGGGATATAAACCGGTCAAGCAAACACTGCGGCGCTTTTCCGAACCCAAACGGCAAGCTATGGGGGAGGAGCTAACCAAGCTAATTGAGGCCGGATTCATTAGAAAATAAAACACCCGGACTGGCTGGCAAACCTGGTGATGGTGCCAAAGAAGGAGAAATCCTGGCGCCTGTGCGTCGATTTCAATGACCTCAATAAGGCTTGCCCAAAGAACCCCTTCCCCCTCCCCCGCATCGACCAAATCATTGATGCTACCGCAGGAAATGACTCACTGTGCTTCCTCGATGCATATTCCGGATACCATCAAATTAAAATGAAGGAGTTCGATCAAACCGCAACAGCATTCATTACCCCATATGGGCCATTCTACTTCAACACCATGCCCTTCGGGCTCAAAAATGCCAAAGCAACCTACCAACGCATGATCCAAACATGCCTGGAGAAATAGATCGGTAAGACAGTCGAAGCATATGTGGACGACGTTGTCATCAAAACCAGACACGTCAAAACACTCATAGACGATTTACGCCTCACATTTGACAACCTCCGTGCATATGACATTAAGCTCAATCCGGAAAAGTGTGTTTTCAGCGTCCCCGCCGGAAAACTGCTGGGCTTCATTGTTTCCAATAGAGAATTGAAGCAAATCTAGCCAAAATCCGAGCTTTGTCACAATTGGCTTTGCCAACGGATCTTAAATAGGTCCAAAAACTCGCCGGTTGTGTGGCAGCTTTAAGCCGCTTTATCTCCAGATTGGGAGAAAGGGCATTACCACTCTATCGCCTTCTACAGTGCACCGATCACTTCGAGTGGACGGATGTGGCAACGGCCGGACTGGAAGAAATAAAAGCCCTTCTAGCGAGCAACCCAATCCTGGCCGCGCCAAACGCCGGCGAACCCATGTTGTTATACATATCAGCAACACACCAGGTGGTGAGTGCCGTACTTGTCGTTGAACAAGAACAGGACAGACACAAATTCCCGCTTCAGAAGCCAATATATTACGTATCCACTGCCTCACACCATGCAAATCCCGGTACCCTTATTATCAAAAGATAGCATACGCGGTCTTCATGGCATCCCGGAAGCTACGATACTACTTCCAGGAGTGTTCGATCACGGTGGCTTCTGAAGTACCACTCAATGACATAATAAAAAACCACGATGCTATGGGCCGGATCGCCAAATGGGCCATGGAGCTACTTCCATTTGACATAACATACAAGCCACGTCGAGCCATTAAATCCCAAGTACTGGTTGACTTTGTCGCCGAATGGACAGAGACCGAACTCCCTAAAGTGTACGGCACATATTCCAACTGGGTTATGTATTTTGATGGTTCTAAAATGCTAGCAGGGCTAGGAGCGGGTGTCATTTTAACGTCCCCCACTGGAGACGTCGTCCAGTACATACTCCAGATATTGCACACAGACTCCAATAACGCAGCCGAATACGAGGCCTTATTGCATGGTCTTCGGATGGCTATCTCCATGCGCATACAACGCCTGGATGTGCGCGGGGACTCAAACCTCACAATATCTCAAATAAATGGAGACTTTGATGCCAAAGATCCGAAGATGGCGGCTTAACGCAACACCGTCCTAAAAATGTCGGCTCGGTTCGAGGGGCTCGAGTTTCATCACGTGGCCCGAGAAAGTAATCAAGCGGCGGACGTCCTTGCTCGCATCGGCGCCAAGCACGACCCCGTCCCACCTAACATCTTTTTGGAAAGCCTTTCTAAGCCGTCCATGGTGTGGCAAGGGGAGAGCGGCAACACCAGTCCGGATTCGAACACAACCCCAGATTCCGAACAGACCGATATTATTGGGGGCTCAGCCACCGAAATAACACCGTCGGCCCATCTCATTATGGCAGTCATTGCCCCATGGACCAAACCCTTCTTCGCCTACCTTAATAGGAAAGAACTCCCTGAGGATCAGAACAAGGCCCGCCTCATTGTCCAGCGTTCGAAGGCCTACAAGGTTCATGATGGAGAGCTCTACAAGAAAAGCCCTACCGGAGTCCTTCAAAGATGTACCTCCGAGGAAGAGGGGCGGCAGCTCTTGGCTGAAATTCATGCCGGTCTCGGCGAGAACCATGACGCAGCTCGTGCCCTTGTTAGCAAGGCCTTCCATACAGGTTTTTATTGGCCGGCGGCCCGAGAAGATGCACAGGACCTTGTCCAATGTTGCATCGGATGCCAACTTTTCGCCAATCAAAGCCATATGCCCCCCACCTACCTACAAACAATCCCCATCACTTGGCCTTTCGCGGTCTGGGGGCTCGAGATGGTCGGACCCCTTAAAGGAGGAAGCCATAAGAAAAAGTATCTGCTGGTCATGGTGGACAAATTCACTAAGTGGATAGAGGCCAAACCAGTTAAAACGGCTGAGGCCGGACAAGTGATAGAATTCATATCCAGTGTTGTGCACCGCTATGGTGTTCCACACAGCATCATGACCGATAACGGCTCCAATTTCACAGCCGACGAGGTGAAAACCTAGTGCACTAATCTGGGCATTTAGCTTGATTACGCCTCTGTCTATCACCCACAAACAAACGGTCAAGTCGAACGAGCCAATGGTCTCATTATGAGGGGCATCAAGCCCAGACTGGTGCGGTCTTTGAAAGAATCAGACAAGCACTAGGTTGAGGAGCTCGACTCTGTACTCTAGGGGTTGCAGACCATGCCCAATCGCACTACCGGATATACACCCTTCCTTATGGTGTACGACGCAGAGGCTGTGTTACCCTGCGACATTATTCATTACTCACCTCGAGTGTGCATGTACGAAGAGAGAGAGGTCGAGCTTGATCGACAGGACAGCTTAGATGCCCTGGAGGAGGAGCGCGACGTTGCAAAACCCGTTCCGCATTTTATCAACAACAGGCTCGCAGGTACCAAAGCAGGGAAGTGCGGGCCAAGACTTATAATGTTGGCGAACTCGTTCTACGCCTACCGGAGAAGAAAAAGGACAAACTCAAGCCCAAGTGGGAGGGTCCCTTCATCATTGACGAAGTTCTCACCGGAGGATCATACCGCCTGCGTGATGCGTCAGACAATCGCCTAGAGCCAAACCCCTGGAACGCGGCCAGACTCCGAAGATTCTATGCCTAGTGCCGGACTCTTTGTTCGTCCCCTTCTCCCTATTTGTTTCCATTACTTTTGCCTCTCTTTTCGCTTTTTTCTTTCTTAAACTTAAAGCTTTTCACACGGCTAAAAAGTGTGCTTATGACCTACAAAGAGTCAATTATACCTGGGGGCTTCTTCGATAGAAGCTTATTATTGTTATTTTTCGAGCATCAAGCTCATCACATATGTGCGTTTTTCCCATATGTACCTTTCCTTCGCCATTATATGCATCGATATGACTTAAGTTTTGGCCAAGCTGGGTTGCCTGGCCCCTGTGCTTATGCCCTACGTTCCCATTAGTTCGGCTAGGGCATAAAGGGAGCATCTCTGCGATTGTTACTACCGGGTCATCCGGATGTGTACCTCAGACTGGGTGAAGCCGAAAGCTAGCGTTGTTAAGGGAATATTCGGTCGGTGAACTAAAGATGTTTTCACAGTCATTAAAATATGAACCCCCAGATGTTGAATACACTGTGATTTTTTCAATCACAGTTCGTACATGCACATTAATGCATGCACACCCAGGCAAAGGAACCCACTACAAAAAAACACATTCGTGACATTTTGGGCCGAACGGAAATTTTTTCTATCATACTTATGACACTTCTATGACAATAATTATGACAAAACATGGTATCATCATAGATGTGGTGGGGTCCTACTACTATGACAAAAAATCATGATAGAAAATGGTCTTTTCATCCTGGGCGGGCCAGAGACGCAGCTGCATGACATTCTTCGGGCCGTCCATGACGGAAAAAACCATGGTAGAAGTGAGGGCGAGGAAAATATCGGGGTGTTCCCGGTTACGGTGGGTGGTCGGGGCCGAGCGATGTGCGTTTCTCTCGTACACGCACGCGCGTGGGTGCGAGGCGTTGGGCTCTAACTGAACCCGAGCGAGGCGTTGGGCTCTAACTAAACTCGGGCGATTGCACTGCAAGCTACTCGTTACTGAACCCGATCGATCGATCGATGGCTGTTAACTGAACCCGATCGAGCGATTCCTTCGCTACTGCTGCTAACTGAAGCCGATCGATGCTGCCTCTGGATGACCAGTGAGCATTGCTGGGGGGGTTTGGATGAACAGTTCCCGGTGGGGGTGGATGAACAGGACCCCGTGGTGTTGCCTCTGGATGAACAGGACCCCAATTGATCGAGCCGGTTGGGGCTGGATGAATAGGACCTCGTGCAGGGCAGGGTGAATAGGACCACCCCGTGGAGGGTAGGATGAAAAGTAGATGGTGGAGGGCTGGATGAACAGTAGCCCGTGGGGGGGTGGTTGAACAGGAGCCCATGGAGAGGTCTGGTTGAACAGTAGCCGGTGGAGTAGCGCGCGGTGGAGGCTGGATGAACAGGAGCCCGTGGATGAACAGTCGCAGGTGCAGGCTGGAGGAGGTCGACGGTGGATGAATAGTAGCCCGTGGAGGCTGGAGGGGTTCGACGGTGGAGATGAACGGTATCCCATGGAGTCCCGTTTTGCGGCATGCCACACCCCTCCCAATGAACAGGACCCCCGTTTTGACCGTAGCGATCCAACACAAGTCTGTTTCCTCCGTTTTGCGGTACGCCACACTCCTCCCGATCAACTGGACCCCTGTTTCGACCGTAGGAGGTTCGTTTCCTCCGTTTTGCGGTACGCCAGACCCCTCCCGATGAACAGGATCCCGTTTCAAACGTGGCCGGTCGAACACAAGGCCGTTTCCTCCATTCTGCGGTACGCCATGCCTCGTTTTCATCGGCTGTTCCGTCCAAGACCTCCCAATGAACACGACGACGCATTCCGTTCCAACCCAGCCGGTTGGCTCCCCATGAAAACGATGACGACGACGTTGTTTCTCCGTTCCAACCCAGCCATGTACACAAGCCCTGGCCGTACTTACGCGCGAGTAGGCGTTCGACACCCCGCCCGTATGTACGTACATGGCCGTATTTACTTTCTTGCACCCTGGCCGATGTACGTACGTGTACATGCTACGTGCGCGCCTCTACTATGACACGTGCGCGCCTCTACATCGACCAGTATGTACATACACGTTCGCGACCAGAATGACAATGCTACGTACGGTTCGACCAGGTGGGTCCCGACTGTCAGGCACTTCCTTGCCTGTGAAGATGTAGCTGGTGGGTCCCAGCAGTCACGGAGGTGAATCATTTTTTTCCCCGATGCACTTCCTTGCGTGCAAAGATGTAGCTAGTGGGTCCCAGCATTCAGGGGGAAACATTTTTTTTTGCAAAATACGGTGACCCGTCCAGTGGGTCCCCGTTGTCAGGTGGAGGAATAACTATTTTTCACGTAATATGGAGGCACTTCCTTGCTGCGGGCGTGGACCCAGCTGTCAGCCTCTCCACGTACAGTACTCTTCCGATGGAAGTCGTTCCTTGACCACGTTGACCACGCCGCGCCGAGAGCGCCAGGGTGGTGGACGACGGCGAGGCCTAGGAAGGGGACGACGTGGAGCTGGGGAAGACGTGGCAGTGGATGCCCACGCGGAGAGGAGTACGAGGGTTCACTGGTTCGGCTGTGGTGTGAGGCTGCCGTCGCCGCAGAATAACAGGGGGTGTGGGTGAGTAGAGGGATGCCATGGCCAGCTATGGGAGTAGTAGGGGGCGTGAGCCCTGCACGGGAGGCGGGAGCAGGCGGTCCCACCAGCGCTAGATTTGGCGGCTGGAGCAAGAAGATCAGAGGTTGAAGAAACACGACGGTCGTTGGATTGACATCCAACGGTTACGTCTGCTAGAATAGTTTGTTGACGTATATAATAACTAAAAAAATCTTGCATACACGTCAACTTAATAGGCCCATAAGTCAGACCATTCCCTCTTTTTTAATAATTTATATATAGCTCATTGCGACTTCTTATGCAATTTATTGCAGACCATTTTTTTGGTTGGCCAAGGCCAATTTCGCATATTTCTGTGGGTTCAATACTATTTTTAATACCGAAATGTTGAGCCAGATTTAAAGTACTTTGAAGATATATTTAAATTAGGTTAATGCCCAGTGAAATAGGAATCTGAAAATGTAAAAAAATCAGAAATTATAAAGTAATTGCCAATTTGTCATCTGTTTTTATATTTACAACCCATTTCATATTACTTTCAATATTTGCAGGCATCTTGAAAGAGTTGCAGCCCATCAGGGCGTAGAAAAATAAGTAGGCCTGGATTGGGTATTCTTCAGAAAAAATAAACTGGGCTCATTTTTACAAAGAAAAAATAGCTGGGCTGGTCACATGGTGAACATAAAATATAAGCCTGGGCTAGACGGGCCACATCCCAGTTCAAACCCTGCTCCGTCTCAACAATAACAAAAAAATACTACTCGAGCTGCTACGTCCCAGGTGTCAGCCGATCTTGTGCTATTCTCTTGTCTATTGACTATGTACGCTCACAATGTCGTGGGTCCCAGATGTCAGGAAAACACTAGGAGGAAGCATTTTATTTTTTCATACGCTAACATGGTGGGCCCTAATGTCATCCTCTCCACGTACTTCTGCTGATTCTTGTTGTTTGTTGACCATGTTGACAATGCAAGAGGCCGGCGCCGCGGCGAGCGGAGGACGACGGCGAGGCCCCGGACGTCAGCGTTAATGATTTAGGAGACGGTGGGGCGGCGATGCGTGCGCTAAGGTGCAGCCAGCCGTGGGAGGCGGAATTAGGTAGCCTCGGTGGCGCTGGTTTGGTTTTGGCGGCTGGAGGAAGATAGGACTAGAGAAACACGACAGACTGTAAAAGCAGCAGGAGTACTTAACAACCTTAACTGAAACCAGCAGGGGCATTTAACAACCATAGCTGAAAGCAGTATGAGTACTTATACAGGTTCAATCGTACAAAGCACGCCTCGAACAATGCTACTTTGCCTACAGTTAACCAAGGGTGAGGCCGCCAAGCCCCAGGACAAGGCCCAGGCGCCACCCCGCGCATCCACAACCTTCTGAAAGTGGCTTCATCTCGCAATGTGGTCAATAAACAGGATATTCACTTTAGATCCATGGAAAAGCAGGAACATAATCTTCTGTCCTATTCTCCAAGATCGACGGGCCTCCATTATTTGAGACCACCCATGAATAAGTATATTTTCACCTCCAAGGGGAATGGAGTAGGTCGACATAAACATCATGTTGTGACCAAGGGAAAGTCTGACCCGACCATGGTCAGGCATCTGTATAGGAACAATAGAACTGGGCAGTTTCTGTTTCAAGAAGATCACAGCTATAAAACTATGTATAAGCAATAGTTTATGAACAACATATATAACAGAAAATAGCTCGTACCATAAGTTTCTCGACACAGTTGGACCTGTTCAACGAGTGCAGCAGTGGCGCACATATCCCACGTGGCCTTCCACCCTTGAAACGCCCCACAAGGACCTCAAGATGATCAATAAAGTGTAGGAACTTGTGGATGTCATCCCAGTCAACTTTAGTGCCATCAGTAACAGTCGAGTTGTTACAGAATAACAAACGAGCAGCCTGCTTAACTTTCAAAAAACCTACACGTGCCACCAATTATAAGAAAATATTAGTTAGAAGTAGCATCTTCGTGAGAGATTCATTGCTACTTCTAAAGTTAAATTGTGACCAGTTAGACAGAATAGGTGGATTAAGAAGTAATCGAGGCAACAAGCAAGAACCAGATACAAAACTAACATGGATGAACAATTGGAACGACGTTGGGGTGGAAGATCGCAGTGAAGATGAGACCAGGTTCTACTATTTCCATCAACATTCGTGCGCCAACTTTCAGTTCGTAACACTTGAGAAAGTTTATCCAAGTTTGGCCATAAAAAAGCAGCGATCTTCTTGGTACATGAACCCAACTCAAAACTTATATCCATGGCTTGTCTTCACTGTTACCATTAAACTGGTGTATTCAGTTATGGCAAGGCCAAGCATCTTGAGTGCATGTGTTCTGGCAGAGCAAGGAATGCACTCCAGGAAAAAATAATATGAGAACACAATGTATTCCCTATATCCAAATCTAGAAATACTTTCCTCCTTCACGTCAGTGTTGACCATGGTACTAGTACCTTTTATCCAAATATAGCAATCCAAATTTCCAAATTAGTCGACATCATGTTCAAAAAACCCACCCTCCCAGATAGAAAAGAGGATTCTAGGAACATACTGTGCGTGTTTTAAAATCCTGTGTTAGGATGAGAAGGAACAAGTGTGGCATCTCACCGAGGGCGCAGAAACCTGTAGGGTCCTCGCACTTTGGGCACTGCAAATGAAACACACTAGATTCCGTAGGAAGAAAAATGCATCAATGGCGGCGGCGGCCATCCTAGGAGTACCCGCGACCAAGGGACTTGGGTTTATCGGGGATGGATGAAGAATTAGTACCAGGTTCTCCATGAGAAAACCCTATACAATCGCCGAGCGGAGGTTTTCTCTGAACAAGCAGACAAGGGAGAAGGGATTCAGGCTGAGTGAAATATTGTTGCTTCGTCCGTCCAGCTTACTGCTAAAGCTGGAAAGGTGGGGGTTTTGTGATTTGACGGCTTAGTGGGCATTAATGCGGCGCTACGACCGGGGTGTGTCTACCGTGCAGTTGTGCAATCTAATTTGGTGCATATGGCATGTGGACCCCGTTGCCGGATGCCCCACATATCAGCGCAAGGAAGTAGAAAGACAGGAGTAACTAGTTATTACACATAGATATATTTTTGACAGAGAGATATTCCCTCTGTAAAGAAATATAAAGATCTTTTATATCACAACTTTATACATAAGAAAAATCAAGGGGAATATATATAACATACTCCCTCCGTTCCTAGATATAGGGTGTATAGTTTTTGGCACGGAAATTAAAGAACGCACGTGAAGGGAAAATTTCACAAGTTTTGAGTGAGATTACAGATGACTAATTGACATGAGAAAATAGAGGAGCTTACATGATATAAGGAAATGTAATCAAATCCCTAAAAAAATTATCCAAACGAGTGGTGCAACGCAATACACCTTATATTTCGGACTTTTTCTCAAAAATATATACACCTTATATCAAGGAACGGAGGGAGTATATAATTATAAAAAACAGAGTTTTTTTAACACGGTATAGACGAGTTGGTGATGATGGTGTGCCTGTCATCCTACAATATAGGCCGTCCGATTTATATCTGACGGATAGGAAGGAAACTATGGCAATTTTGCAAAAAGGTACAAACACACCTCTCCGCATTTGCAAATAAGGCCTTCCCTCGTTCATACTTTTCTCTCACAAGATAAAATACCCATACAAATGCATCTTGATGTTACGTGCAACGCACGGGCATTATGGGGGTTCAGCTAAGAAATACTCAGACAGGCTCACGGTTCTGGACTTTGGGCCATAGGCCGGTGGGCCTGCATGTTTGGGGGCCCATGTGTTCTACCTCAACGCTTTTCATATTGCAAGCGGTCAGTACGGCGCTGGTTTTAGATGCCGTCGCAAGGCGAATACATAGAATTGAATAAAGCACAACAGCTGTTGGAATGAAATCAAATGACAGTTCCTAACCAGCAATCAGAGTTGCAATTCTATCAATGATACTATTGTACTACTTATACACACAGGACACTTGTTTCACCATGCCAGAGTATTACATCAAAATCTCTTGGCGGATAGATCAGTTCGGCAATACTAAAGAATTTCAAAGTTGATTTGGACCAGCTCTCCTTGCCGAGAAAGTTCGATTTTGACATCATCCCCTACCGCAAGATATGATTTAGATTTGAACCTTGACCATCCTTTAGCATCAATCATCATGCGACCATCCTTTGTACTTACGATATATTGAGCAGGTTCATTCACACCAAGGCTGCGCATGGTAAGAGAAACTTGGCGGCTGTCGCCCGGGTTGTTGAACGACTCCCTCGTTGCTCTAGGAATTCTCTGTTTGCAAACAAGAAGACATACCCAAACAGTTAGATCAACACAGTGAATCATGTGAAACAACATGGAAATAAAAAAGAACGAAACACTTGGACGGCCAATGCTTACCAAGAAGGTGGACATGTCGGTTTTTGTAAGGACTTCGGTATATGAAGTGCGAACTGCAGCCCAGTCTGTTGCCGGTGCGACTGCTTGTTCGGTTGCCGCTGCACGGGCCGGAGTAGATGCAAGTGTAAGTGTTGGTGCAGGTGCCGAAGCCGTTGCTGCTGCTGGAGATGGTGCTCCTTATAGAGCTGGTGGCGGTGTCGATACCCGATCCTCCAGTAGATCAGCATGATCCGCTGACGCGGTCGGTGCCCAATCCTCAGCTGGATCAGACTGAGCTGCTGCCGCTGTCGGTGCTAGAGCAACTGCTGGTGCTCGATCCGTTGCTGAAGGTGGTAACGATGTGCGAGACTGTGGCGATCGTGTCTAGTCTGCTATGGTCAGCTTTCTAACTTGACTAGGCTTCGTGACCGTGATCCAGTTTTTTTCTTCATTTCTTTTAAACACGAGAAGGACTAATTGTGGCGTTTTTGTTAAACCAAACTGCAGTTCATCATAGGGATTCAGGTTGTACTCAGACAATAGACTGATCCAATTTTTTTCCAGTAATATAAGTGATGGACAGTGCCTTCGTTACTGACACAACATAAGAAGTGAAACCTGCAAAAATAGCCATCGTAGAGCAAACCAAACGGTTTATTCTGTGATGAATGTCACATGGCAAAACCTGCATCATAAAATTGCAGGAAAAGAAAGAAAACATGACATTAAATCAATAAGATTTAGACAGTAAATCAATAAGATTTACTTGATGTGACCCGAGTGAATCCTTACCAGGAAATCACTATGTTGAAGTACTAAACAAAAGATTGATCGTCCAACTACGGGTGGCATGCAGGGGGCCCGCCTACTCCCACAAGCAGGACAATCCAAAGGTTGTGACAAATTGTATGGACCGAACATCCATGGGACTAGAAATCCTGGTGGGTGCGATAAACCCTACAATGCATACAAATATTGGAGTGTAACCATAATTGATAAACCCTCCTCACAAAAAAGATGATCTGGATACTTCAAAATATACAGACTGAATTGAGTGGACATACACCGTTCTTAGGACTGACCACACACCAAAAGCGGCGGTACTAATAAACAATACAGGGTTCACAAACACAAATCAAGTACTGAACAATAGTACTTACTACAGACAAGCAAAGTTGCACTGAGTAAACTCTGCAGACTATTTCTTGCCACTGACCTACGGGATGAACCCCGCATAACAGACTAGGCCATGGACTTCGTGAGAGATGTCTACATGCACCATCACCATCTTGTCAACCTTGGAGAACCTAACAGAGTGGTCTTTCCACTCATAAACATGATCATGAAGACAGGACGCATTAGATTTGTTGGGAAGCTTTACAAGAACCACACCCTTCGTAATCGAAGGCACAGCCAGGAAATTGTTGTGGTCAAGTACAGCCTCGAGAACACGCCTGACAACAATGCTACAGGAAAACACTAGTTCAGGACACGTGGCGACAAGGACACAGCAGCTGGATAATTTAGTAGTAGAACTCATCCTCGGGTCTTCCAATTCACATGGCATGACTTTGAGAACTTCATCTCCACCGCGGACCTGGTTCTAATTCAAACAGAAACCATATTTTATTACTACCTCCGTTCAGAAATATAAGATGATTTTCGATATTATACTCCATATATGACTACATATACGCATAGAAATGAGTGAACAAAGACACTAGAACATGTCTTCGAAGGCATGGGAGCAGAGGGATTACTTGCAGTATCCATAAAACAAGTTACTGAGGCAAATATACCCTCTTCAAAGGTAGCATTGATGTTCATAAAGTACTCCCTCCGTCCCAAAATTCTTGTCTTAGATTTGTCTAGATACGGATGTATCAAGTCACATTTTAGTATTAGATACGTCCGTATCTAGACAAATCTAAGACAAGAAATTTGGGACGGTGGGAGTAGTTGAAAGTAATCTATAAGAAATCAGTGTCAACCTCTCGCATGTTTTGGTCAAAATAGGAATTTAGAACCATCATTTGGCACACAAAAATCACATGCAAGATCACCCAGAAAGTTGTACTACTAGTACTAGTACTGTGTGTTAGATGAAAAAACACAATCAAGATCGAGAAAAAGATTGTCAAGAAGATATATTACCTAGACTTGCTTAATGAGGGATCCCGGAGAGGGGGGCTTGGACAGGGCGATGGCTTTGAGCTTGTCTGCGGTAGTCTCAGCGGGGTGCTTGCGCTTCTTCGTACCATGAGCCTCGACGGTTTTGGCCAGAGCCATAGACATCACTTCGGCCGGTGCTCCAGCGTCCATCAAGAAACTATCAAATAGAAATAAAAGAAAAGAAACCATAATCACAAACCCAAAACAAGAAAAGAGAGGGAGTTATAGGATCAGTCTCGGGGTTGCAAGACCGGGCCTTGGCCAGAATCAACACCATTGATGGGCTCACCTTTCCTTCTTTGGGAGAGAAGAACAATGGTAGAAGCAGGTCGGGGTTTTCTTGAAGAAATGAGGAACAAGATGAGGGAGAAGCGAGGGTTGGGTAGAGAGGAAGCTAAGAGAGAAGAGTGAAATGATGGTTGCTTCGTCCGTCCAACTTACTGCTGGAAAGGAGGGGGTTTTGTGATTTGACGGCTCATTGGGCATTACTGCGGCGCTTCGATCGGGGTAGTCTACCGTCACTATACTACGGAGTAATTTAGTGCATGGCTGGTGGACCCCGATGCTGGCTGTCCCACACGTCGGCGAAAGTGAGTAATTTAGTGCATGGCCGGAGGGGGATCCGCACGGTAGAGCATGTCCACTGTTTTTCTGAAGAAGAAAATGATTACAGCAAGTCTTTCCACTCTTACGACGGAGGAGTGCGAAACACGGCAGCCACTTGAACATACACAGTGCTCCTACTACTAGGCATGTGCAGTGGTTCATACGTCAGTACTACATAATCTTGTTGCTAGTGTAGTAAGATATGATGACAACAAATGATGTTGTGCGCATGTCAACTATATGAACAGTAATGTAGTAACATAGTACCGCTTTCTCGACTGTCCGGTTGAGAATGAACGATGAGATCAATGTTAACAGAACTAGGTCTACAGCGCACGGAGAGTACGGTGCTACAGTACTCCACGAAACATGAACCATATGAAGCACGAATAGTGTTAGGCAGGGTGTATGAAGGGTGCACAGGATGGGAGCAAAAGTTCCCTTCTTGACCCACTTTTGGGTGTTTGGCAGAGTGCATGAAGGGTGCATGAGTCCACACTAGTAGGTTAACACAAATACACGAAGAGGAAACAACTACTCCGTCTAGGTGTGTAAGTCATCTTACGTTGTGCACTGTGACCAAGGCGGAGAGGAAAACGAGAAAACTTAATGTCTTTTTGCTAATTAATAGCATTGCATGCAATGAACTAACCACTGCATGTCATGTTTATTAGTCTCAAGTCATTGAAAGCATGCACGGCCCACGTCTCTTATTGGTTGATATGTCACAAAACAAGAAACGGGGAGGGAGTTAATGTACCGCGCCTAAGTGTTTTGGGATTATTTGGTTTTCGTAAGGTGGCTTACACACTATATTGAGATGAGAATGCAACCAAACACACCCACACGCTTTGTGCTACAGTGACTGATCTACACCATCTGAGTTTGATCCAACGGTCATGTTGCGTCAAGACATGGACATGCCCATGCAGAGGGTGCCTAAACACCACCGAAGTCCCTCTGCTTCTTGAGGCGCACAGCGTTGGTGATGTAGGGGGTGAAACGGCTGAAAGGCAATGCAATCTACGGGAAGGTGGAGGGAGCCAGCCGAGGAGCGGGGAATCTTTTGGTTTTCACCATGGTAAAACACCAGTCGATGACTTCTCACATCACGGAGCAGTGGGTTTTATAGGCGGAGTCATCGTGACTAATTGCTTCCGCGCCTGCTCCCGTCAATCAAAAAATTAAATATCCTGACGCGCCTGCTCCCGTCAATCAAAAAATTAAAAATCCTGCCGCACTCAAACACCAGAGCAACGCCGCGGTGGATGTTTAAATTTACCTGCCGGCAAGTAGATAAAAAAAGGGGTGAAAAAAAAATGTGGCGGCGGCCTAGCTAATCGGTCGAACTAGGCCAACTAGCTAGCCACCGTGCTTCACTGATGTATTCGGCGGGAAAAGTGGTCTTTCGTGATTTGACGACTCATTTATTTACTTGCTTCGGCGAAAATGCACAGTAGGGCGCCCCACGTCAGGAAGAATATATGCGTGCACCACCCGGGAGGACCCCAAAACCGCGCGGTAGGGTGTGCCATGTCTCGGCACGGAGGAAAAATGTGCATGTAAAAATTTACTCTATCAGACGTAGTATCTATGGTTCGACCTCGGGACCCAGCCAGTCGGTCGAAAACACCCCACTAGCCACACAGCTTCATCATGCTAACATGGCACGGATGATATGTGTGGTTAGCTCTGTCTCCACCGGCCACAACATCTCTTGTTCTAGGCGATTCTTCTATTTTCCAAGCTTTTTTTATTTGTAATAACACCACGGCAAGCTAGCGCCGCTCTTTGTGTGTGCCCGTGCAAAGGTTAGACGATGGAGAGAAGAGAGAGATCGCAGACCTGGGACCCACCAGTAAGTGAGTCAACGGTCATGCACGTGTAGACGAGGCACTCCCTCTACTCTACTCAACGTAATACTGTATAAAATCAAGTTATGGGACAAAGCCAACAACCGTTGTTGTTTTAGGCTATCGACTTATGCTTTGTAGTCCAGGTTGCCAGTTTGAATCTCGTCTTTCAGATTTGTTAGTTTTAGGTCCAAATTTGATTAATGACAAGTGGGACCCCCGTGTGTTGTTCCGATATTTCAGTGTAGGATGGTTTTTTTGAACAAACACTTTGCGCGGTTAGACAAGTAATGGCACAAGTTACACGTATTTTGCAAGTTTACGAACAAAAATGACAGTGGCATAGAATATCACATCCACCCCGCGGCTTAGATGCTATGGTGACAAGAGTTTTTACATCATTGGAAGTGAGATCCAATGGCTTGGGAGTAGTCTTTGTAATTATGCGCAATTTCCAAACTCTCCAAAGGTTTTTTTTTGCAAATAAAAAAATCAGGCCTCGTGTGTGCCGCTGCATCTTGGATCCAACGGCTCCCCGTTGCTCATATTAGGTGCTCCCCGTAGCTTAATTACCCGCTACGGTGATATGAGCATATAGGTTGTATGATCAGTGATCAGATGGCACATGCGCAGTACTTGTACTTTCTGCGCAATTCCCAAACTCTCTCAGCCGTGTATTGCAAAAGCATTCAAACCTCCTACTGTGGGACGTTAGATCTCCGTGAACTCGTATCACCATAGAATCTACGGTGTGGGAGCACCTCATATTCTCCCGTGCGAGAAAACATAAGGTGCTCTCGCAGCTTGGATGCTACGGTGATACGAGCTTTGAGGTCGTTTGATGTGAGATCCAATGGCATCTGAGCAGTCTTTGTGCTTGTAAGCAGTGGCCGAACTCTTTGGGGGCTTTTCTACAAAAAACACCACCGAGGAGGCATTGGGTCACAAATCCAACGGCTCCGAAGAGCTTGTATCACCAAAGCATCAAAGGTGTGGTAGCACATGATATTCTTACATACAGGAGAATATGATGTCCTCCTTCATCTTAGATGCTATGGTGATAGGAGCTTCGAGGTCGTTGGATATGGGATTCAAGGGCATCTGAGTAGTTTTTGTACAAATTGTGTGCAATTCTCAAACTCATCAAGGTTTCCTGTAAAAATATTAAGACATCATGTGAGCTGCTATATCTCAGATCTACAAGCTCCAAGCAACTCGTATCGGCATAGAGCATCTAAGGTATGGGGGCACATGATATTCTCCCGGGGAGGAGGGGTGGGGGTGCACAACCAATCGGTGGTTGGGAAGGTGGGGACAAATATAATCTAAACAACCCTAAACAGAGCTTCACAATTTTATCTAAGGTCGAGGGGGTGACCCCCGACAATCATAGCTCTGCCTAATTAAACACAACATTTGCATGTACTGTAGTACTAGACTTAATATTCATGTTTCAGTTTCATGTTCATTTTAAATATTGAATTGAGGACCATGCATGTCTTACATTTTACTCCCTTTGTTCCTAAATATTAGTCAGATTTCAAGTGGACTGGCACATACGGATGTATATAGACATATTTTGGAGTGTAGATTCACTCATTTTGCTCTGTATGTAGTCGCTTGTTGAAATCTCTAAAAGACTAATATTTAGGAACAGAAGGAGTATTTTTGAATTCGTGTCATACATGCATGGTTTGGAAAAATAGATGCACTATACTTGTTGGATTGTTGTTGTGTTCGTGTGCGGGTGTCTGTGTGTGTGTGTGCGTGTGATCATATGCTTGATACATACAAAGTTTTCTCACCTCCATATTGTTCATCTTTTAAATTTGAATTTGCATTGAAAAACTTAGCAGGGATACCATGAAATGTGAAATCCACATTGAGATCACTATATCACAAACTCACTCTAATTCAACAACTCGTCATAAATCAATTACCACATTCAGATTAGTATTTGCAAGGATATGGGCATTGTAATACACATAGATTCGTTCGGCAACTTAAAAGGTTCCTTTCGTATTCTCGAATGGTAGGACCCAACGGCGTACCAGCCAGACCTTGGCTCGTGTTGATCCTAAAAAAAACCGGGCTCGTGTCCTTCTGGTGGCGTGCGTGGTACGCACATTAGGCAACCCCAACCAGTCGAGCCTCCGCGTTTCGAGTCGAAATATCTGGCGGCCAGAATTCCAGCCCTAGGAAATTCCCCTCATGTCCCCGGTCCATAATGACTACCGATGAACAACGAAGGGATGCTTTAGTAACTAGACAACGTTGTGTTCAAAAAAAGTAACTAGACAACGTTACCTACCGTGTCGAGCACGGTTCAATTCCCTCGGTGGCTGCTCGCCAAGGTCACCCGGTAACTGCATTGCCTAGTACTACTACTACTACACCAGGATGAGCACAGAATTGAGCCCGTTTGTTCGTGCCTAGTACTTGAGTTAATATATCAGGCAATGCACTAGTATGGAGGGATTATCCTTTTGCTCGGCATATATAACTTGTCTGAAGTCTAACTAAGCAAAATGTTTGACCAAATCCTTTCTTAAGAAATACAACAGGACACATGTATGACTTGAAAATTTATTGCATGATGCAGGTTATGATATTGTTTCGAATCCTGGATCTTAAATTTTAGAAAATCCAAAAGTGACCATAAATTCTTCAAACTGAGCATGGTCACGTGATATGGCACAAATATTACTTTGTAATTTTTTCCTTCAATTTGAGACAAGCTGCTTATGACAAGTTGCACAAATGAAGAGCCAAGGTATTTTGGAACAAAGATCTATCATGTTAAGGCGAACGCTTTCACTATTGAAACCGTGGGCATTTACGTGCCGCCACGAGTCCCGCTTCTCATCGGCAGGTGCCGTCCGAGCAAGTGTGTGAGTCCACAGGAGGCGTGCGAGCAGACCGCTGCGCTGGCTGACAGGGAGGCGTGCGAGCGGACCGCTGTGCAGGCTCACCGGGAGGCGAGCCCTTTGACCAGGCTCTGCCGCCCACCTTCGTCCCAACTGCTCCCACTTTTAATGTCGCTGGCGCCACAGTTTAAAATCAACCCTGCACTACCCAGTATCTCTACAATCTTCTCTCTTCCTCTCCGATTCTCCTGTCTTCTACCTCCAACCAGCCTGACCAAAACGTACACCATGCCGTATCACGATGGTCTGCCCTTAGTCTTCCAGTTTCCTGAGGAAGACACCCAGCCGGAATCTCAAGAACATAAGGCGCTTTGGTACGAGCTTGAACTGGCCTTGCGGGAAGACGCCGCGCCTGTCCCCGCTCCCGTTCCGGCTCTCGTCGCCCCGACTGCGCCAGCGCCCATCCCCGTGGCATTGATGGGATGGGAGCCGCACATTGTCGCCGAGCTTGATGCCACGGGGTTCCACAAGGTCCCCACCGACTTTCACGCGCCCGTGCACCTGCCAGCGCATGCGCCTGCGCGTGCACTGACGCGCACACCCGTGCCAGTGCCCGTGCACCTGCCAGCGCATGCACCTGCGCGTACACTGATGTGTGTGCCCGTTCCGGTGCATGTGCACACGAATGTCTCCGCCACACCGTTAACAGCGCCTGTCCCTGCGCGGGTGCCAGTGCCCCCCTCATCGGCATGGATGGCCGCCGTCGACCGCTTCCTTGCACCAACGCCAGTCGCCTCCTCCCGCCAGTTGACTCGCTCCTGGAGACCGAAGTCCAGAACATTGTGGCCTTCCTTGAAGCTAGGGCCAACGTCCAGGAGTATGCCAACAATGGCGCAAGACGCCGCCGTCGCCGTCGGTCAGTGGCCCGACGACACACAAACCACGGCAGAGGAGCCACTTCCCACCGCAAGACGCCCCCGCCGCCGCCACGTAATCTAAATTTTCCATGAAAAATGTTCGGATTGCCATGCTTAAAATCCAAACGTTTATCATTTCCGTTTATTTTATCGTCGTATAATTTAAAGTTGGAGTCAGACTGAACGAAATCTATGGTTTAATCGATTGAATGTTCTGCTAGAGCCGTATCAAATTAAATATAAAATGTCATCAAGCCACATGTATTCTTTGTCATCCAACAACCTAGACTGCTTCAATGTCGGGCGCTCAACACGTTTAGCGTGCAGTTAATTTCATGTCAAAAATAGTGCTAATCACATAATAACACGCAAATAATATCCAACTTAATATCCGCATGCACTTAATATACTTCCAAATTAACGTGCATTGCACGTACACACTAACTAGTGCTGCTAGCACGTGAAACTTGTGCCGTAACTTATGAATGCGTCTAGATATGGTAAACGGCAACATCACCCGCGAGTTCTTCGTGTTTTCCCGTGCGTCTAAACACAGAAGGGGAGGAGAGAGAGAGCACACATGGAACCCACCAGTAAGTGAAGGCGAATAGTACTAAAAATAATATTACATGTTATCAATTAAATAGGTTGTGGTAATATAAAAACATTATGTGAACAAAGGGAGGTACAACAAACATTGTTGTTCTACGTATGTTGCCTATTGACCTGTGGCTTGAAGGCCCTGGTCGCATGTTCAATCCTCGTCCTTTATTTTTTTAATTTATATATGGGTCCAAATTTGTTTCATGACATGTGGGCCCCTCGGTGTGTAGTTTGTAGAACTTTAATTTGTGGGTCCAAATTTTTTCCATTCCAAGTGGACTATCGGTGTGTAGTTTTATAGCTTATTTGTAATAATTAAAGAGAACAACAGAGTATTTTGCAATAATACCATGGTGCGACGTTGAAGGCGAGAAAGGACGTGCGAGAGAGCGATGACCGAGCTAGAGAGAAATCAACTAGGGGAGTTGCGGGGGTTGCAACGGTGTTTCGAGTAGTTGTGGGCCGAATGCTACGAAAATATAATCTAAACCGACCGGAATAAATGCCTACACAAATTAATCCAAGGTTGGAGTGCTCCTCGCAATGTAAATAGCTCCGGCTTTGTGAGGGATGGAGAGGTAGCTTCAATGTGTGGAAGATACGGCGTGAGAAAGCGAGGTCAATCGAGAGACATATAGATAGAGAGACAAAGTGAGTGTGGTCCGACATTCATGGAACAAATATATATGCTCTGGAGAGATATTGTCCAATTGAGCTTTTGGCAAGGGTGAGGGCTGTAAGATAGAGCTTGAGAGATGATCCAGTCACACACGTGTAGATATATTTTGTGCGTGGGAGGAAGCAAGGTCGATCGATCACATAGTGTCGTCGTGCGATCGGAAGAGTGAGACGGGTTGGAGAGAGTGTTGGAAATATGCCCTAGAGGCAATAATAAAAGCATTATTGTTATATTTGCTTGTTCATGATAATTGTCTTTATTCATGCTATAATTGTGTTATCCGGAAATCGTAATACATGTGTGAATAATAGACACCAACATGTCCCTAGTAAGCCTCTAGTTGACTAGCTCGTTGATCAACAGATAGTCATGGTTTCCTGACTATGGACATTGGATGTCATTGATAACGAGATCACATCATTAGGAGAATGATGTGATGGACAAGACCCAATCCTAAACATAGCATAAAGATCGTATAGTTCGTTTGCTAGAGTTTTTCCAATGTCAAGTATCCTTTCCTTAGACCATGAGATCGTGTAACTCCCGGATACCATAGGAGTGCTTTGGGTGTACCAAATGCCACAACGTAACTGGGTGACCATAAAGGTATACTATGGGTTTCTCCGAAAGTGTCTGTTGGGTTAACACGGATCAAGACTGGGATTTGTCACTCCGTATGACGGAGAGGTATCACTGGGCCCACTCGGTAATGCATCATCATTATGAGCTCAAAGTGACCAAGTGTCTGGTCACGGGATCATGCATTACGGTACGAGTAAAGTGACTTGCCGGTAACGAGATTGAACAAGGTATTGGGATACCGACGATCGAATCTCGGGCAAGTAACATATCGATTGACAAAGGGAATTGTATACGGGGTTGCTTGAATCCTCGACATCGTGGTTCATCCGATGAGATCATCGAGGAGCATGTGGGAGCCAACATGGGTATCCAGATCCCGCTGTTGGTTATTGACCGGAGAGTCGTCTCGGTCATGTCTACGTGTCTCCCGAACCCGTAGGGTCTACACACTTAAGGTTCGGTGACGCTAGGGTTGTGAAGATATGTATATGCAGTAACCCGAATGTTGTTCGGAGTCCCGGATGAGATCCTGGACGTCACGAGGAGTTTCGGAATAGTCCGGAGGTAAAGAATTATATATAGGAAGTGCTGTTTCGGCCATCGGGACAAGTTTCGGGGTCACCGGTATTGTACCGGGACCACCGAAAGGGTCCCGGGGGTCCACTGGGTGGGGCCACCCATCCCGGAGGGCCCCATGGGCCAAAGTGGGGAGGGGAACCAGCCCATAGTGGGCTGGTGCGCCCCCTAGGCCCACCTCATGCGCCTAGGGTTGAAACCCTAGGGGTGGGGGGCGCCCCACCTTGCCTTGGGGGCCACTCCAGCCCTGGCTGCCGCCCCTCCTAAGGAGATCTCATCTCCCAGGGTCGGCGCCCCCCCTAGGGGAGCCTATATATATGAGGGGGAGGGAGGGGGCAGCCGCACCTTGAGTCTTGGCGCCTCCCTCTCCCCTGCTACACCTCTTCCTCTTGTAGTATACGGCGAAGTCCTGCTGCTGTGACACCCTGCATCCACCACCACGCTGTCGTGCTGCTGGATCATCATCAACCTCTCCTTCCCCCTTGCTGGATCAAGAAGGAGGGGACGTTACGCTGACCGTACGTGTGTTGAACGCGGAGTTGTCGTCCGTTCGGTGCTAGGATCTCCGGTGATTTGGATCACGTCGTGTACGACTACCTCATCCCCGTTCTTTGAACGCTTCCGCTCGCGATCTACAAAGGTATGTAGATGCGTCCGATCACTCGTTGCTAGATGAACTCATAGATGGATCTTGGTGAAACCGTAGGAAAATTTTTGTTTTCTGCAACGTTCCCCAACAGTAGCATCATGAGCTAGGTCTATGCGTAGTTCTTCTTGCGCGAGTAGAACACAATTTGTTGTGGGCGTAGATGTTGTCAACTTTCTTGCCGCTACTAGTCTTATCTTGCTTCAGCGGTATTGTGGGATGAAGCGGCCCGGACCAACCTTACACGTACACTTACGTGAGACCGGTTCCACCGACTGACATGCACTAGTTGCATAAGGTGGCTGGCGGGTGTTTGTCTCTCCCACTTTAGTTGGAGCAGATTCGATGAAAAGGGTCCTTATGAAGGGTAAATAGAAGTTGACAAATCACGTTGTGGCTTTCACGTAGGTAAGAAAATGTTCTTGCTAGAACCCTATTTCAGCCATGTAAAACTTGCAACAACAATTAGAGGACATCTAACTTGTTTTTGCAGCAAGTGCTTTGTGATATGATATGGCCAAAGTTGTGATGAATGATGAATGATATATATGTGATGTATGAGATGTTCATGCTATTGTAATAGGAATCACGACTTGCATGTCGATGAGTATGACAACCGGCAGGAGCCATAGGAGTTGTCTTTATTTTTGTATGACCTGCGTGTCATTGAGAAACGCCATGTAAATTACTTTACTTTATTGCTAAATGCGTTAACCATAGTAGTAGAAGTAATAGTTGGCGAGCAACTTCATGGAGACACGATGATGGAGATCATGATGATGGAGATCATGGTGTCAAGCCGGTGACAAGATGATCATGGAGCCCCAAGATGGAGATCAAAGGAGCTATGTGATATTGGCCATATCATGTCACTATTATTATTTGATTGCATGTGATGTTTATCATGTTTTGCATCTTGTTTACTTAGAACGACGGTAGTAAATAAGATGATCCCTCATAATAATTTCAAGAAAGTGTTCCCCCTAACTGTGCACCGTTGCGACAGTTCATTGTTTCGAAGCACCACGTGATGATCGGGTGTGATAGATTCTAACGTTCACATACAACGGGTGTAAGACAGATTTACACATGCAAGCACTTAGGTTGACTTGACGAGCCTAGCATGTACAGACATGGCCTCGGAACACAGAAGACCGAAAGGTCGAGCATGAGTCGTATAGAAGATACGATCAACATGAAGATGTTCACCGATGTTGGCTAGTCCGTCTCACGTGATGATCGGACACGGCCTAGTTGACTCGGATCATGTTATACTTAGATGACTAGAAGAGGGATGTCTATCTAAGTGGGAGTTCATTGAATAATTTGATTAGATGAACTTAATTGTCATGAACTTAGTCTAAAAATCTTTGCAATATGTCTTTTAGATCAAATGGCCAACGTTGTCCTCAACTTCAACGCGTTCCTAGAGAAAACCAAGCTGAAAGACGATGGTAGCAACTATACGGACTGGGTCCGAAACCTGAGGATCATCCTCATAGCTGCCAAGAAAGATTATGTCCTACTAGCACCGCTAGGTGACGCACCCGTCCCACAAAACCAAGACGTTATGAACGCTTGGCAGACACGTGCTGATGACTACTCCCTCGTTCAGTGCGGCATGCTTTACAGCTTAGAGCCGGGGCTCCAAAAGCGTTTTGAGAGACACGGAGCATACGAGATGTTCGAAGAGCTAAAAATGGTTTTCCAAGCTCATGCCCGGGTCGAGAGATATGAAGTCTCCGACAAATTCTTCAGCTGTAAGATGGAGGAAAATAGTTCTGTCAGTGAGCATACTCACTATGTCTGGGTTACATAACCGCTTGACTCAGCTGGGAGTTAATCTCTCGGATGACGCGGTCATTGACAGAATCCTCCAGTCGCTTCCACCAAGCTACAAGAGCTTTGTGATGAACTTCAATATGCAGGGGATGGAAAAGACCATTCTTGAGTTATTTTCAATGCTGAAATCAGCGGAGGTAGAAGTCAAGAAGGAACATCAAGTGTTGATGGTGAATAAAACCACTAAGTTCAAGAAGGGCAAGGGTAAAAAGAACTTCAAGAAGGACGGCAAGGAAGTTGCCACGCCTGGCAAGCAAGCTGCCGGGAAGAAGCCAAAGAATGGACCCAAGCCCGAAACTGGGTGCTTTTATTGCAAGGGAAGTGGTCACTGGAAGCGGAACTACCCCAAATACTTAGCGGACAAGAAGGCCGGCAAAACAAAAGGTATATGTGATATACATGTAATTGATGTGTACCTTACTAGTACTCGTAGTAGCTCCTGGGTATTTGATACTGGTGAAGTTGCTCACATTTGTAACTCAAAGCAGGAGCTG
This sequence comes from Triticum urartu, assembly GCF_056163025.1. Taxonomy (NCBI): domain Eukaryota; kingdom Viridiplantae; phylum Streptophyta; class Magnoliopsida; order Poales; family Poaceae; genus Triticum; species Triticum urartu. Next base: position 23,462,853 of record NC_141877.1, on the reverse strand, counting down.
CGGAATAAACGGAGACTGGCGAAGGACGAGGTGACGATGCGCGTCGGGAATGGTTCCAAGGTCGATGTGATCGCCGTCGGCACGCTACCTCTACAATTACCTACGGGATTAGTTTTAAACCTCAATAATTGTTATTTAGTGCCAGCTTTGAGCATGATATTGTATCGGGATCTCGTTTAATTCGAGATGGCTACTCATTTAAATCCGAGAATAATGGTTGTTCTATTTATATGAGAGATATGTTTTATGGTCATGCTCCGATGGTGAATGGTTTATTCTTAATGAATCTCGAGCGTAATGCTACACATGTTCATAGTGTGAATACCAAAAGATGTAAGGTTGATAATGATAGTCCCACATACTTGTGGCACTGCCGCCTTGGTCACATAGGTGTTAAACGCATGAAGAAGCTCCATGCAGATGGACTTTTAGAGTCTCTTGATTATGAATCATTTGACACGTGCGAACCATGCCTCATGGGTAAAATGACCAAGACTCCATTCTCAGGAACAATGGAGCGAGCAACCAACTTGTTGGAAATCATACATACTGATGTGTGCGGTCCAATCAGTGTTGAGGCTCGCGGTGGCTATCGTTATGTTCTCACCCTCACTGATGACTTGAGTAGATATGAGTATATCTACTTAATGAAACACAAGTCTGGGACCTTTGAAAAGTTCAAGGAATTTTAGAGTGAGGTTGAAAATCAACGTGACAGAAAAATCAAGTTTCTACGATCAGATCGTGGAGGAGAATACTTGAGTCACGAATTTGGCACACACTTAAGAAAATGTGGAATAGTTTCACAACTCACGCCGCCTGGAACACCTCAGCGTAATGGTGTGTCCGAACGTCGTAATCGCACTCTATTAGATATGGTGTGGTCTATGATGTCTCTTACCGATTTACCGCTATCTTTTTGGGGCTATGCTTTAGAGACTGCCGCATTCACTTTAAATAGGGCTCCGTCGAAATCCGTTGAAACAACACCGTATGAATTATGGTTTGGGAAGAAACCTAAGCTGTCGTTTCTAAAAGTTTGGGGATGCGATGCTTATGTCAAGAAACTTCAACCTGAAAAGCTCGAACCCAAGTCGGAAAAATGCGTCTTCATAGGATACCTTAAAGAAACTATTGGGTATACCTTCTACCTCAGATCCGAAGGCAAGATCTTTGTCGCCAAGAATGGATCCTTTCTAGAGAAGGAGTTTCTCTCGAAAGAAGTAAGTGGGAGGAAAGTAGAACTTGATGAAGTGTTACCTCTTGAACCGGAAAATGGCGCAACTCAAGAAAATGTTCCTGAGGTGCCTGCACCGACTAGAGAGGAAGTTAATGATGATGATCATGAAACTTCAGATCAAGTTGCTACTGAACTTCGAAGGTCCACAAGGACACGTTCCGCACCAGAGTGGTACGGCAACCCTGTCTTGGAAATCATGTTGTTAGACAACGGTGAACCTTCGAACTATGAAGAAGCGATGGCGGGCCCGGACTCCGACAAATGGCTAGAAGCCATGAAATCCGAGATAGGATCCATGTATGAAAACGAAGTATGGACTTTGACTGACTTGCCCGATGATCGGCGAGCCATAGAAAATAAATGGATCTTTAAGAAGAAGACAGACGCGGATGGTAACGTGACCATCCATAAAGCTCGGCTTGTCACTAAGGGTTATCAACAAGTTCAAGGGGTTGACTCCGATGAGACTTTCTCACCAGTAGCGAAGCTGAAGTCCGTCTGAATTACGTTAGCAGTTGCCGCATACTATGATTATGAGATATGGCAAATGGACATCAAAACGGCATTCCTTAATGGTTTCCTTAAGGAAGAATTGTATATGATGCAGCCGGAAGGTTTTGTCGATCCTAAGAATGCTGACAAGGTGTGCAAGCTCCAACGCTCGATTTATGGGCTGGTGCCAGCATCTCGGAGTTGGAACATTCGCTTTGATGAGATGATCAAAGTGTTTGGGTTTACGCAGACTTATGGAGAAGCCTGCGTTTACAAGAAAGTGAGTGGGCGCTCTGTAGCATTTCTCATATTATATGTAGATGACATACTTTTGATGGGAAATGATATAGAACTCTTGGACAGCATTAAGGCCTACTTGAATAAGATTTTTTCAATGAAGGACCTTGGAGAAGCTGCTTATATATTAGGCATCAAGATCTATAGAGATAGATCAAGACGCCTCATAGGTCTTTCACAAAGCACATACCTTGATAAGATATTGAAGAAGTTCAATATGGATCAGTCTAAGAAGGGGTTCTTACCTGTGTTAAAAGGTGTGAAATTGAGCTCAGCTCAATGTCCGACCACGGCAGAAGATATAGAAGAGATGAGTGTCATCCCCTATGCCTCAGCCATAGGTTCTATTATGTATGCCATGCTGTGTACCAGACCTGATGTAAACCTTGCCGTAAGTTTGGTAGGAAGGTACCAAAGTAATCCCGGCAAGGAACACTAGACAGCGGTCAAGAATATCCTGAAGTACCTGAAAAGGACTAAGGAAATGTTTCTCGTTTATGGAGGTGACGAAGAGCTCGTCGTAAAGGGTTACGTCGACGCTAGCTTCGACACAGATCTGGATGACTCTAAGTCACAAACCGGATACGTGTATATTTTGAATGGTGGGGCAGTAAGTTGGTGCAGTTGCAAGCAGAGCGTCGTGGCGGGATCTACATGTGAAGCGGAGTACATGGCAGCCTCGGAGGCAGCACATGAAGCAATTTGGGTGAAGGAGTTCATCACCGACCTCGGAGTCATACCCAATGCATCGGGGCCAATCAAACTCTTCTATGACAACACTGGAGCTATTGCACTTGCCAAGGAGCCCAGGTTTCACAAGAAGACCAGGCACATCAAACGTCACTTCAACTCCATTCATGAAAATGTTCAAGATGGAGACATAGATATTTGTAAAGTACATACGGACCTGAATGTAGCAGATCCATTGACTAAACCTCTCCCTAGAGCAAAACATGATCAACACCAGAATTCCATGGGTGTTCGATTCATCACAATGTAACTAGATTATTGACTCTAGTGCAAGTGGGAGACTGTTGGAAATATGCCCTAGAGGTAATAATAAAAGCATTATTGTTATATTTGCTTGTTCATGATAATTGTCTTTATTCATGCTATAATTGTGTTATCCGGAAATCGTAATACATGTGTGAATAATAGACACCAACATGTCCCTAGTAAGCCTCTAGTTGACTAGCTCGTTGATCAACACATAATCATGGTTTCCTGACTATGGACATTGGATGTCATTGACAACGAGATCACATCATTAGGAGAATGATGTGATGGACAAGACCCAATCCTAAACATAGCATAAAGATCGTATAGTTCGTTTGCTAGAGTTTTTCCAATGTCAAGTATCCTTTCCTTAGACCATGAGATCGTGTAACTCCCGGATACCATAGGAGTGCTTTGGGTGTACCAAACATCACAACGTAACTGGGTGACCATAAAGGTATACTACGGTTATCTCCGAAAGTGTCTGTTGGGTTGACACGAATCAAGACTGGGATTTGTCACTCCGTATGACGAAGAGGTATCACTGGGCCCACTCGATAATGCATCATCATTATGAGCTCAAAGTGACCAAGTGTCTAGTCATGGGATCATGCATTACGGTACGAGTAATGTGACTTGCCGGTAACGAGATTGAACAAGGTATTGGGATACCGATGATCGAATCTCGGGCAACTAACATATCGATTGACAAAGGGAATTGTATACGGGGTTGCTTGAATCCTCGACATCGTGGTTCATCCGATGAGATCATCGAGGAGCATGTGGGAGCCGACATGGGTATCCAGATCCCGCTATTGGTTATTGACCGGAGAGTCGTCTCGGTCATGTCTACATGTCTTCCGAACCCGTAGGGTCTACACACTTAAGGTTCGGTGATGCTAAGGTTGTGAAGATATGTATATGCAGTAACCCGAATGTTGTTCGGAGTCCCGGATGAGATCCTGGACGTCACGAGGAGTTTCAGAATAGTATGGAGGTAAAGAATTATATATAGGAAGTGCTGTTTCGGCCATCAGGACAAGTTTCGGGGTCACCGGTATTGTACCGGGACCACCGAAAGGGTCCCGGGGGTCCACCGGGTGGGGCCACCCATCCCGGAGGGCCCCATGGGCCAAAGTGGGGAGGGGAACCAGACCATAGTGGGCTGGTGCGCCCCCTAGGCCCACCCCATGCGCCTAGGGTTGAAGCCCTAGGGGTGGGGGGCGCCCCACCTTGCCTTGGGGGCCACTCCAGCCCTGGCCGCCGCCCCCCCTAAGGAGATCTCATCTCCTAGGGCCGGTGCCCCCCTAGGGGAGCCTATATATATGAGGGGGAGGGAGGGGGCAGCCGCACCTTGAGTCTTGGCGCCTCCCTCTCCCCTACTACACCTCTTCCTCTCGTAGTATACGGTGAAGCCCTGCTACTGTGACGCCCTGCATCCACCACCACGCCGTCGTGCTGTTGGATCATCATCAACCTCTCCTTCCCCATTGCTGGATCAAGAAGGAGGAGACGTCACGCTGACCGTACGTGTGTTGAACGCAGAGGTGCCGTCCGTTCGGCGCTAGGATCTCCGGTGATTTGGATCACGTCGTGTACGACTACCTCATCCCCGTTCTTTGAACGCTTCCACTCGCGATCTACAAAGGTATGTAGATGCATCCGATCACTCGTTGCTAGATGAACTCATAGATGGATCATGGTGAAACCGTAGGAAAATTTTTGTTTTCTGCAACGTTCCCCAACAGAGAGTGACCTAGATAGACAATGTGAGTGAGAGATTATACAATGTGAAGAAGGAGAAGAAGAAGAAGAAGAAGAAGAAGAAGAAGAAGAAGAAGAAGAAGAAGAAGAAGAAGAAGAAGAAGAAGAAGAAGAAGAAGAAGAAGAAGAAGAAGAAGAAGAAGAAGAAGAAGAAGAAGAAGAAGAAGAAGAAGAAGAAGAAGAAGAAGAAGGAGGAGGAGGAGGAGGAGGAGGAGGAGGAGGAGGAGAAGGAGGAGGAGAAGAAGGAGAAGGAGAAGAAGAAGGAGAAGGAGAAGAAGAAGAAGAAGAAGAAGGAGAAGGAGAAGGAGAAGGAGAAGGAGAAGAAGGAGAAGGAGAAGAAGGAGAAGGAGAAGCAGAAGAAGAAGAAGGAGAAGAAGAAGAAGAAGAAGAAGAAGAAGAAGAAGAAGAAGAAGAAGAAGGGGCTTTTAAGATCTGGAGGCAAAAAAACTCAAAAAAATTCAAACTTACTAGTGGCGCACCGTATGCTAGGTGCTCCACTAGTAACAGAAACAAAAATTAGTCTCGAATTTCTTTCGAGAATTTTTTTTCAAAATATGATACGTAATATGAACGGAAGTTTGAAATATTTTCTCAAAATTTCATCACACTCATGAACATGAACAAAGTCCTAAACATCAACAAGGTTTAATAGGATTGATATGCTAGATATATCAAGAAGTGCTCGTGAAGTGAGCTGGTGCTGGGGTTGGATAGAACTCTGAAGTTAAGCGTGCTTGGGCTGGAGTAGTGTGAGGATGGGTGACCTTTCGGGAAGTTTGAACACGGAGTGCGATTTGACCTGAGATTAAGCATATTGACCCGAGATTAAGCCATAGTGACTCGAGCTTAAGAAAATAATAATAATAATTTGAAAAAAATTGATAAAAAATTTGAAAAAAAATTATTACTAATGGCGCACTTCTATGTGGTGCGCCATTACTAAGTCAGATAGTAATGGCGCACCTCTAGGCATACTAATGGCAAAATAATAGTGGCGTGGTACTAATGGCGCACCAGTTTAGTGACTGGAGCATCCCTTGGTGGCTCCTCATCAGCATCACGCATTGCAAGCCTGGGTCCTTGCTTCCTCGAAGAACCACCTTGGAACATTTTCCTAAACATATTTCTTCCTCTGAAAAATTTCTGAAATTTTTAGTAACTTCAAACAAAAGTGAACCAAGCTCAACAAAATTGATAGAAACTACTCCTACAAGTGCCTAGAGGATATATCATGCATTAGAACTACTTGGAACCATATAAATTTGTCATGCAAGCTCAATAACACGGTCACCTAGGCAGCACAAATTTGCAATGAATAAATCACTCGAGCAAAAACTAATTGGACCAATGGAGGAGTCACATACGAAGGAACAATCTCCCCAAGCAGTTTTGTGAGAGGTGCTTTGAGCAAGGAGATCTAAAATCGCAGCAAAATGAGCTAGAACTCGTGCTTGAGCTAGATATTCGTGTTTGTGGGCGGAAGAAGAACTGTATGGGTGCAGGAATAAGTGGAGGAGGGCCATCGTGGGCCCACGAGGCAGGGGGCGCGCCCTCCACCCTCGTGCCCAGGTGGTTGACCCCCCTGGTGTGTTCTCAGTTCCATAAATCCTCAAATATTCTAGAAAAAATCATATTTCATTTTCAGGGCATTTGGAAAACTTTTATTTTCGGGGTATTTTTATATTGCACAGATAAATCAGAAAACAGACAAAAAAATACTATTTTTACTTTATTTCAACTAAATAATAGAAAGTAGAAAGAGGGTACAGAAGGTTGTGCCTTCTAGTTTCATCCATCCCATGCTCATCAAAAAGAATCCACTAACAAGGTTGATCAGGTCTTGTTAATAAACTCATTCCGAATAACATGGAACCGGAGAAATTTCGAATAGCACTATGTTACCTCAACGGGGATATGCACATCCCCAATAATAAGAATATTATATTTCTTCTTGACAGTAGGAAGAGGAAATTCAAAACCTCCAAATATAATCGATGGAATTTTTCCAATAGAGTTGATACTATGAACTTGAGGTTGTTTCCTCGGAAAGTGTACCGTATGCTCATTACCATTAACATGAAAAGTGGCATTGCCTTTGTTGCAATCAATAACAGCACCTGCAGTATTCAAAAAGGGTCTTCCAAGAATAATAGACATACTATCATCCTCGGGAATATCAAGAATAACAAACTCCGTTAAAATAGTAATGTTTGCAACCACAACAGGCACATCCTCACAAATACCGACATGTATAGCAGTTGATTTATCAGCCATTTGCAAAGATATTTCAGTAGGTGTCAACTTATTCAAATCAAGTCTACGATATAAAGAGAGAGGCATAACACTAACACCGGCTCCAAGATCACATAAAGCAGTTTTAACATAGTTTCTTTTAATGGAGCATGGTATAGTGTGCACTCCTGGATCTCCAACTTTCTTTGGTATTCCACCCTTAAAAGTATAATTAGCAAGACTGGTGGAAATTTCAGCTTCCAGTATCTTTCTTTTATTTGTAACAATATCTTTAATATACTTAGCATAAGGATTCATTTTGAGCATATCAGTCAATCGCATACGCAAAAAGATAGGTCTAATCATTTCAGCAAAGCGCTCAAAATCCTCATCATCCTTTTTCTTGGATGGTTTGGGAGGAAAAGGCATGGGTTTCTGAACCCATGGTTCTCTTTCTTTACCATGTTTCCTAGCAACAAAGTCTCTCTTATCATAACGTTGATTCTTTGATTTTGGGTTATCAAGATCAACAGCAGGTTCAATTTCTACATAATTATCATTACTAGGTTGAGCATCATCATGAACATCATCATTAACATTTTCACTAGGTTCATGTTCATTACTAGATTGTGTTTCAGCATCAGACATAGAGATATCATTTGGATTCTCAGGTGGTTAAGCAATAGGTTCACTAGAAGTTTGCAAAGTCCTATCATTTTTCTTTTTCTTCCTTTTTGAAGAACTAGGCACATCAATATTATTTCTCTGAGAATCTTGCTCAATTCTCTTAGGGTGGCCTTCAGGATACAAAGGTTCCTGAGTCATTCTACCAATTCTAGTAGCCACTCTAACAGCATAATCATTTTTCTTACTATTCATTTCATTGAGCAAATCATTTTGAGCTTTAAGTACTTGTTCTACTTGAGCGGTAACCATAGAAGCATGTTTGCTAAGAAGTTTAAGTTCACCTCTAACATTAGCCATATAATCACCCAAGTGTTTAATCATATTGGAATTGTATTTCAAATGTCTACCAAAATAAGCATTGAAGTTTTCTTATTTGACAATAAAATTACCAAACTCATCCAAGCATTGGCTAGCAATTTTAGTAGGAGGGATTTCAGCTCTATCATATCTATAGAGATAATTTACCTTTACTAGCTGTGTCGGGTTATCAAGACCAGGAGGTTCTTCAAGAGGTAACGGATTAAGATCATAAGTTTCTTCAACAGGAGGTAGATTAAGACCATGTATTTCTTCAATAGGAGGTAAATTCTTAACATCTTCAGCTTTAATACCTTTTTCTTTCATAGATTTCTTTGTCTCTTGCATATCTTCAGGACTGAGAAATAGAACACCTCGCTTCTTCGGAGTTGGTTTAGGAATAGGCTTAGTAATTGGAGCAGGAGCTGGCTCAGAAAGTGTCCAATTATTTTCATTTGCCAACATATTATTCAATAGAATTCCAGCTTCATCCGGTGTTCTTTCCCTGAAAACAGAACCAGCACAACAATCCAGGTAATCTCTGGAAGCATCGGTTAGTCCATTATAAAAGATATCAAGTATTTCATTTTTCTTAAGAGGATGATCAGGCAAAGCATTAAGCAACTTGAGAAGCCTCCCCCAAGCTTGTGGGAGACTCTCTTCTTCAATTTGCACAAAGTTGTATATTTCCCTCAAAGCAGCTTGTTTCTTATGAGCATGGAAATATTTAGCAGAGAAGTAATAAATCTTATCCTGGGGACTACGCACACAACTAGGATCAAGAGAATTAAACCATATCTTAGCATCACCCTTTAATGAGAACGGAAATATTTTAAGGATATAAAAGTAGCGAGATCTCTCATCATTAGTGAACAGGGTGACTATATCATTTAATTTAGTAAGATGTGCCACAACAGTTTAAGATTCATAGCCATGAAAAGGATCAGATCCAACCAAAGTAATTATATCAGGATCAACAGAGAATTCATAATCCTTATCGGCAACACATATAGGTGAAGTAGCAAAAGCAGGGTCAGGTTTCATTCTATCTTTAAGAGATTGCTTATTCCATTTAACTAATAACATCTTGAGCTCATATCTATCTTTGCAAGCTAAAATAGCTGCAGAAGCTTCCATATCAAAAACATAACCCTCAGGAATAACAGGCATATCTTCATCATCACTTTCATCAATATAATCAGTTTCAATAATTTCTTTTTCTCTAGCCCTAGCAATTTGTTCATCAAGAAATTCACTAAGGGGCACAGTAGTATCAAGCATAGAAGTAGTTTCATCATAAGTATCATGCATAGCAGAAGTGGCATCATCAATAACATGCGACATATCAGAACGAATAGCAGAAGCAGGTTTAGGTGTCGCAAGCTTACTCAAAACAGAAGGTGAATCAAGTGTAGAGCTAGATGGCAGTTCCTTACCTCCCCTCGTAGTTGAGGGATAAATTGTTGTCTTAGTGTCTTTCAAGCTCTTCATAGTGACCAGCAGATATAAATCCCAAGTGACTCAAAGAATAGAGCTATGCTCCCCGACAACGGCGCCAGAAAATAGTCTTGATAACCCACAAGTATAGGGGATCGCAACAGTTTTCGAGGTTAGAGTATTCAACCCAAATTTATTGATTCGACACAAGGGGAGCCAAAGAATATTCTCAAGTATTAGCAGTTGAGTTGTCAATTCAACCACACCTGGATAACTTAATATCTGCAGCAAAGTGTTTAGTATCACAGTAATATGATAGTAGTGGTAATGGTAACAAAAGTTAACGATAGCAGAAGTAATATTTTTGGTATTTTGTAGTGATTGTAACAGTAGCAACGGAAAAGTAAATAAGCGAAAACCAAGATAGGAAAAGCTCGTAGGCATTGGATTGGATAATTATGCCGGATGTGGTTCATCATGTAACAGTCATAACATAGGGTGATATAGAACTAGCTCCAATTCATCAATGTAATGTAGGCATGTATTCCGAATATAGTCATACGTGCTTATGGAAAAGAACTTGCATGACATCTTTTGTCCTACCCTCCCGTGGCAGCGGGGTCCTAATGGAAACTAAGGGATATTAAGGCCTCCTTTTAATAGAGTACCGGAACAAAGCATTAGCACATAGTGAATACATGAACTCCTCAAACTATGGTCATCACCGGGAGTGTTCCCGATTATTGTCACTTCGGGGTTGCCGGATCATAACACATAGTAGGTGACTATAGACTTGCAAGATAGGATCAAGAACACACATATATTCATGAAAACATAATAGGTTCAGATCTGAAATCATGGCACTCGGGCCCTAGTGACAAGCATTAAGCATAGCAAAGTCATAGCAACATCAATTTCAGAACATAGTGGATACTAGGGATCAAACCCTAACAAAACTAACTCGATTACATGACAGATCTCATCCAACCCATCACCGTCCAGCAAGCCTACGATGGAATTACTCACGCACGGCAGTGAGCATCATGAAATTGGTGATGGAGGATGGTTGGTGATGACGACGGCGACGAATCCCCCTCTCCGGAGCCCCGAACGGACTCCAGATCAGCCCTCCCGAGAGGTTTTAGGGCTTGGCGGCGGCTCCGTATCGTAAAACGTGATGATTTCTTCTCCTTTATTTTTCTCTCTCCAAAAGCAAATATATATAGTTGGAGTTGGCGTCGGAGGAGCTCCAGGGGGGCCACGAGGTAGGGAGGCGCGCCCCCACCCTCGTGGATAGGGTGTGGGCCCCCTGGACTTCATCTTTGGCAAGGATTTTTTATTATTTCTGAAAAGTTGTTCCGTGGAGTTTCAGGTCATTCCGAGAACTTTTGTTTCTGCACATAAATAACACCATGGCAATTCTGCTGAAAATAGCATTAGTCCGGGTTAGTTTCATTCAAATCATGCAAGTTAGAGTCCAAAACAAGGGCAAAAGTGTTTGGAAAAGTAGATACGACGAAGACGTATCACCTTCCTCTTCGAAGGCTTGCCCGACGTGGGGGCCGCTCTCTTTGGAGATGCCCCGGGGGCAGCATGGCGCGCCAAACGCCTCCCCTTTTGAGCACAGGACGGTGTGGTGGGTGAGGCAGAATGAGAGAACTCTTTCGAATGAGATGTCTCCTGGTTACTTACATGTGAAGCAGGGAGAAGACTGGGATAATCAGCAGTGATGGCCACTTCGGTGCCATCGTAGCTCACCTGGTAAAACACCCCGTCCTCAAGCACGACAAATATATCCGGATCCTCTTCGAATCCGGGGTCAAGGTCCCGATTGTGGCCCTCGGGCTGTGGGGCGGGGATGTGAAGCCCTTCGGAAATCTTTCGCCAATGCTGTTATAAATGGACGGATTAATACTCATTGAAAGTATCTCAAGGAATGGAGTGAGTAGAGCAGAGGAGTTGGGACTTACCCAGCTATGAGGACTGTACATGGAAAATCCATCTCTGCGCTTGATACGTAGAAATTCCCCTTTCCTACCCTTTGAACAGTTCGGCCAATATTTTGGCCAGGGCGGCGGGGGTGTCCGGACCCTTCCTGCCGCAGCGGGAGGCGTCATCCTCCCCATTCTAGTGCCACATGGGAAGCCCTCTGTATTGGAGTGGCTGAACCCCCCGTACTGTGGAGGTCGCCATTACTTCAACTATTGATAATCCAGACTGAGTGAGCGTCCTTATCTTGCTCATGAGTTGATGAACTTCCGCACTATCTTCCTCCTCGAGGCTCCGAGGGCGCCAGCTGTGGCGTTTCTTCAAAGGAACGCTTGTGAACTCGGGAAGACCCCTCCGAACCGGGTCTGGAAGTGCGACATCCTCGATACAGAACCATTCAGAAGGCCACTCTTCGGATGCCTTCTTTCGTGTGCCGGATAGGTATCCGGTCTTGGCAATGCGCCATATTTCGGCTCCGCCCACTTCAAATATTGATCCCTCGTGGTTGCGCGGGACGAGACAGAATAGCTTTCTCCACAATTCAAAATGGGCCTCACAACCCAGGAATAGCTCCCAAAGGGCGACACAACCCGCGATATGCAGGATGGAGGCCGGAGTGAAGTTCTGCCGTTGGAGGCCATAGTACTCCAGAAGCCCTCTGAGGAACAGATGAATTGGAAACCCGACGCCTCTTAGCAGGTAGGGGACAAAACACACTCGCTCCCCCTCAAATGGATTGGGGATATTCTCCGCCTGGGCCTCACCATTGAAGGAGGTCAACCCTGCTCGAACAGGGGCCAAGTCCGCAGGAGGAAGAAATCCCTGCATTTGCAACTTCTCCAGCTGACCATGGGATATGGAGCACCTCTCCCACTCGCCTTTTTCTGGGCCGCAGGGACGGGAGGAGGAGCTGGGAGCGTTAGCCATGTTGGAGTGGTCTTTCCTAGCAATCTCTGACGATTTTTCTATGTGGTGCTGAATGGATCTGAGATCCAATCCCTTTAAATAGACATTCCTCCTTGCACGACTAGGGTGTTATGTGTAAAAACACCCTGACCTCTCGCATTCGCTCGACACATGGAGGCTGAAATTATTAATGCACAGAAGCCGAGGGGTACGACATTACATGGAAGGCCGAAAACATCACTTTGAAGTCATTGGAGGAAGAACCCGCCTTGCAATGTCGAAAACAATCTGCGCGCCGGACACCTCGTCATTGAAGACTGGTTCGGGGGCTACTGAGGGAGTCCTGGACTAAGGGGTCCTCGGGCGTCTGAGTTATTATGCATGGGCCGGACTGTTGGGCTGTGAAGACGTGAAGACCGAAGACTCTACCCGTGTCCAGATGGGACTCTCCTTGGCATGGAAGGCAAGCTTGGCAACCGAATATGAAGATTTCCTTTTCTGTAACCGACTTTGTGTAACCCTAGATCCCTCCGGTGTCTATATAAACCGGAGGGCTAGGTCCATAGAGGACAATCATAATCATAGTCATACAGGCTAGACTTCTAGGGTTTTATCCATTACGATATCGTGGTAGATCAACTCTTGTAATACTCATATTCGTCAAGATCAATCAAGCAATAAGTAGGGTATTACCTCCATAGAAAGGGCCCGAACCTGGGTAAGCATTGTGTCCCTTGTCTCCTGCTACCATTGACCTTAGACGCACAGTTCGGGACCCCCTACCCAAGATCCGCCGGTTTTGACACCGACAGCAAGCCATAGAAAATAAATGGATCTTCAAGAAGACGACCGACGCTGACGGCAATGTTACTGTCTACAAAGCTCGACTTGTTTCAAAAGGTTTTCGACAAGTTCAAGGAGTTGACTATGATGAGACTTTCTCACCCGTAGCGATGCTTAAGTCTGTCCGAATCATGTTAGCAATTGCCGCATTTTATGATTATGAAATTTGGCAAATGGACGTCAAAACTGCATTCCTGAATGGATTTCCAGAAGAAGAGTTGTATATGATGCAACCAGAAGGTTTTGTCGATCCAAAGGGAGCTAACAAAGTGTGCAAGCTCCAGCGATCCATTTATGGACTGGTGCAAGCCTCTCGGAGTTGGAATAAACGTTTTGATAGTGTGATCAAAGCATATGGTTTTATACAGACTTTTGGAGAAGCCTGTATTTACAAGAAAGTGAGTGGGAGCTCTGTAGCATTTCTAATATTATATGGGGATGACATATTGTTGATTGGAAATGATATAGAATTTCTGGATAGAATAAAAGGATACTTGAATAAAAGTTTTTCTATGAAAGACCTCGGTGAATCTGCTTACATATTGGGCATCAAGATCTATAGAGATAGATCAAGACGCTTAATTGGACTTTCACAAAGCACATACCTTCATAAGATTTTGAAGAAGTTCAAAATGGATCAGTCAAAGAAAGGCTTCTTGCTTGTGTTACAAGGTGTGAAGTTGAGTGAGACTCGATGTCCGAGCATTGCAGAAGATAGAGAGAAAATGAAATCCATTCCCTATGCCTCGGCCATAGGTTCTATCATGTATGCAATGTTGTGTACCAGACCTGATGTGTGTCTTGCTATAAGTATAGTAGGGAGGTACCAAAGTAATCCAGGAGTGGATCACTGGACAACAGTCAAGAACATCCTGAAATACCTGAAAAGGACTAAGGATATGTTTCTCGTTTATGGAGGTGACAAAGAGCTCGTCGTAAATGGTTACGTCGATGCAAGCTTTGACACTGATCTGGATGACTGTAAGTCACAAACCGGATACCTATTTATATTGAATGGTGGAGCTGTCAGTTGGTGAAGTTCCAAACAGAGCGTCGTGGCAGGATCTACGTGTGAAGCGGAGTACATAGCTCCTTCGGAAGCAGCAAATCAAGGAGTTCATATCCGATCTAGGTGTCATACCTAGTGCATCGGGTCGAATGAAAATCTTTTGTGACAATACTGGAGCAATTGCCTTAGGAAGGAATCTAGATTTCACAAGAGAACGAAGCACATCAAGAGACGCTTCAATTCCATCCGCGATCTAGTCAAGGAGGGTGACATAGAAGTTTGCAAAATACATACGGATCTGAATGTTGCAGACCCGTTGACTAAGCCTCTCTCATGAGCAAAACATGATCAGCACCAAGACTCCATGGGTGTTAGAATCATTACTATGTAATCTAGATTACTGACTCTAGTGCAAGTGGGAGACTGAAGGAAATATGCCCTAGAGACAATAATAAAGTTGTTATTTATATTTCCTTATATCATGATAAATGTTTATTATTCATGCTAGAATTGTATTAACCGGAAACTTAGTACATGTGTGAATACATAGACAAACAGAGTGTCCCTAGTATGCCTCTACTTGACTAGCTCGTTAATCAAAGAGGGTTAAGTTTCCTAGCCATAGACATGTGTTTTCATTTGATGAACAGGATCACATCATTACTGAATGATGTGATGGACAAGACCCATCCTTTAGCTTAGCACTATGATCGTTTAGTTTAATGCTATTGCTTTCTTCATGACTTATACATGTTCCTATGACTATGAGATTATGCAACTCCCAAATACCAGAGGAACACTTAGTGTGCTATCAAACGTCACAGCGTAATTGGGTGATTATAAAGATGCTCTACAGGTGTCTCCGATGGTGTTTGTTGAGTTGGCATAGATCGAGATTAGGATTTGTCACTCCGATTGTTGAAGAGGTATCTCTGGGCCCTCTCGGTGATACACATCACTATAAGCCTTGCAAGCAATGTGACTAATGAGTTAGCTGCGGGATGATGCATTATGGAACGAGTAAAGAGACTTGCCGGAACAAGATTGAACTAGGTATGGTGATATCGACGATCGAATCTCAGGCAAGTAACATACCGATGACAAAGGGAACAACGTGTGTTGTTATACGGTTTGACCGATAAAGATCTTCGTAGAATATGTAGGAGCCAATATGAGCATCCAGGTTCTGCTATTGGTTATTGACTGGAGATGTGTCTCGGTCGTGTCTACATAGTTCTCGAACCCGTAGGGTCCGCACGCTTAAAGTTCGATGACGATTTGTATTATGAGTTTATGTGATTTGATGACCGAAGGTTGTTCGGAGTCCCAGATGAGATCACGGACATGATGAGGAGTCTCGAAATGATTGAGACATAAAGATTGATATATTTGAAGGTTATATTCGGACACCGGAATGGTTGTGAAGTGTATCAGGTATTTTCCGGAGTACCGAGGGGTTACCGGAACCCCCCGAGGGGTTAATGGGCCTTCATGGGCCCTAGTGGAAGAGAGGAGGCAGCAGCTAGGTGGAGGCGCGTGCCCCCCAAGCCCAAACCAAATTGTACTAGGGGTTGGGGGCGGCCCCCTTTCCTTTCTCTCCTCCTCCTCTTTCCCCCTTCTCCTTGTAGGAATAGGAAAAGGGGGGCCAAATCCTACTTGGAGTAGGACTCCCCCCCTTGGGCGCGGCACCCTTGGCCGGCCTCCTCCTCCCTCCCTCCTTTATATACGTGGGGGAGGGGCCACCCTAGAACACATGAGCTGATCTTTTAGCCGTGTGCGGTGCCCCCCTCCACAAAAACACACCTCAGTCATATCGTCGTAGTGCTTAGGCGAAGCCCTGCGCTGATAACTTCACCATCACCATGCCGTCGTGCTGACGAAACTCTCCCTCGGCCTCAACTAGATCAAGAGTTCGAGGGACATCACCGAGCTGAACGTGTGCAGATCGCGGACGTGCCATGCGTTCGGTACTTGGATCGGTTGGATCGCGAAGGCGTTCGACTACATCAACCGCGTTACTAAACGCTTCCGCTTTCAGTCTATGAGCGTACATGGACACACTCTCCCCACTCGTTGCGATGCTTCTCCTAGATAGATCTTGCGTGATCATAGGAAAAAATTTGAAATACTATGTTCCCCAACAAGTAGCACCATATGTTTTTCATATAGAGAGTCTCCTATGCTTTCATTTTCATATACTAGTGGGAATTTTCCATTATAGAACTTGGTTTGTATATTCCAATGATAGGCTTCCTCAAGTGTCCGAGGTATTCATGAGCAGGCAAGTTGGATGCACACCCACTTAGTTTTCTTTTTGAGCTTTCATACACTTATAGCTCTTAGTGCATCTGTTGCATGGCAATCCCTACTCCTTGCATTGTGTAGGAACGAAGTATGTCTGCCAGAACGGGGTGAATGAGAGTTTTAAATTTTCTTCGGAAAACTCAAACTCTTATAACCCAGTGATACGTCTCCAATGTATCTATAAATTTTTATTGCTCCATGCTATTATATTATCTATCTTGGATGTTTTATATGCATTTATATGATTTTGGGGACTAACCTATTAACCTAGAGCCCAGTGCATGTTTCTGTTTTTTCCTTGTTTTTGAGTTTCGCAGAAAAGGAATATCAAACGGAGTCCAAATGAGCTGAAAATTTACGGTGAATTTTTATGGACCAGAAGAAGCCCCTGAAGCAAAGGAGTTGGGCCAGAAGAGCCACGAGACAAGGGTGGAGGGCGCGCCCACCCCCCTAGGGCACGCCCTCCGTCCTTGTGGGCTCCTCGTGGACCCCCCCCTGACTTGTTCTTGACGCCAAAAATTCCTATAAATATAGAAACCCCCAGAAATAAACCTAGATCGGGAGTTCCGCCGCCACAAGCCTCTGTAGCCACGAAAAACCAATCGGGAAACCGTTCGGCACCCTATCGGAGGGGGAGACCATCACCGGTGGGCGGTGGTCATCTTCATCATCCCGGCGCTCTCCATGACGAGGAGAGATTAGTTCACCCTCATGGCTGAGGGTATGTACCAGTTGAGGGAATCCTGGATTAAGGGGTCCTCGGGCATCCGGACTATGGTGCATGGGCCGGACTAATGGTCTGTGAAGATCCAAGACCGAAGACTCTCTCCCGCGTCCGGATGGGACTCTCCTTGGCGTGGAAGGCAAGCTTGGCGTTTGGATATGAAGATTCCTTTCTCTGTAACCAGACTTTGTATAACCCTAGTCCCCTCCAGTGTCTATATAAACCGGAGGGCTTAGTCCGTAGAGGCAATCATAATCATAGTCATACAGGCTAGGCTTTTAGGGTTTTAGCCATTACAATCTCGAGGTAGATAAACTCTTGTAATACTCATATTCATCCAGATCAATCAAGCAGGAAGTAGGGTATTACCTCCATAGAGAGGGCCCGAACCTGGGTAAACATTGTGTCCCCCGTATCCTATTACCATCAACCTTAGACGCACAGTTCGGGACCCCCTACCCGAGATCCGTCGGTTTTGACATCGACACCAGTAGCTATGTGTTTGATCTCTCTCTCCCTCTCTCTCTCTCTCTCTCTTGTGTTCTTGATTTGGCACGATCTTGATGTACCGCGATCTTTGCTACTATAGTTAAATCATATGGTGTTTCTCCCCCTCTACCTTCTTGTAATGGATTGAGTTTTCCCTTTGAAGTTATCTTATCAGATTGAGTCTTTAAGGATTTGAGAACACTTGATGTATGTCTTGCATGTGCTTATCTGTGGTGACAATGGGATATTCACATGATCTACTTGATATATGTTTTGGTGATCAACTTGCGGGTTCTGTGACCTTGTGAACTTATGCATAGGGGTTGGCACACGTTTTCGTCTTGACTCTCCGATAGAAACTTTGGGGCACTCTTTGAAGTTCTTTGTGTTGGTTTGCATAGATGAATCTTAGATTGTGTGATGCATATCGTATAATCAAACCCGCGGATACTTGTGGTGACATTGGAGTATCTATGTGACATTAGGGTTTTGGTTGATGTGTATCTTAAGGTGTTATTTTAGTACGAACTCTAGGGATGTTTGTGACACTTATAGGAATAGCCCAATAGGTCGATCAGAAAGAATAACTTTGAGGTGGTTTCATACCCTACAATAATCTCTTCGTTTGTTCTCCGCTCTTAGTGACTTTGGAGTGACTCTTTGTTGCACGTTGAGGGATTGTTATATGATTCAATTATGTTATCATTGTTGAGAGAACTTGCACTAGTGAAAGTATGAACCCTAGGCCTTGTTTCCAAGCATTGCAATACCGTTTTCACTCACTTTTGTTACATGCTACCTTGCTATTTTTATATTTTTAGATTACAAAAACCAATATCTACCATCCATATTGCAATTGTATCACCATCTCTGTGACACTCCAAAAAATTTCATTTGGTTTTCAGCAAAAACTTTGTTGGTTTTTGAAAAGAGGCCATTTAAAATTTTTCCCAGAAACCTCTCTCTTAAAAACTTTCACCCTTGGCAGGGATTTTTATTTACATCCTTTTCAAATTTGGTGTTTGAATTATGGAAACTTTTCTTCTGATTGTGTCCCTCCCAAATGTTTTTTTTTGGAATTTAATTATTTTTTAAAAAGAAAACCCTAGGAGTTTTGGGACTTCTCTCATTTTTAAACCACCCATGATGTGTATCTTGCCTCATGTGGTAAAACCTCTCAAGACCCCTTCTTCCTCCTTGGAGCAACCTAAGTTCTCTGTTCCAACAAGTCCAAACCATTTTTGAATTTTATTTCATTTATTTTATCTCCCAAAAACAATTATGTCTTTTATTATGAGCCTAAGTAATTTTCAAAGCAAGTACCTTATTGCCTTTGAATTTTGATCTCAAACCAACTCCTCTGGATTGTCCTTAGCATCCACAACCTAAAACCATCTTGATCCACTCTTCCTCTTTTCAAATTTTTCAAATTTCAGCCTCTGCAAGTTTGGACCAGATTTGCCAAATTTGGTGAAATTCATATCTCCCCTTCTCCAAAAAAATTTACCAAAATTCAGGCAGCCTCCTGGTGCAATGAGAGGCCACCCCACCAAGTTTCAGCTCAAGGAGAACCCCCTACATACCAGAATCATTCTGTCGAACACCTGGCCGGCACTGTTTCCCTGCATTTTCAGAAATGTTCAGAGATTCAGAGTTTCAGTGTCGTTTTTCCTTCGTTAGAGTTCAGTCACGCGTCGACAGTGCGCCTGGCGCGTTGCGCACAGCCCCTCCTCCCTATCCAGAGCGCCGCACGCATGCTTGGCCGGTTCCTGGCGTCGGTGGCACTCTGGCCCGCCCTCGCCGGCGTTTTCTGCGGTGTCGGGACCTCCCGTGGTGGCCGACAGAAGGCACCCAACGGCACAACGCCGTTCGGCACCGCCCAAGCCACCTGGGAGCTCCGCGTGACCATCTCCCTTGCCAGCGCACGCATGCAGCACCGTCGCTGTGGCCTGGCACGCACAGGGCGCGCTCCCTACCGCCGACGTGCCGCACGGCCGTTCTGTTGGGGACAGGCCGTAACCACCTCCTCCTTGCTGAGTTAGGCACCGGGATGGACTCGTTACTCCATCTAGTCGATGCTCAAGCCCCTAAACCAACTGCCCAACCACAGCGCCGCCGTAATCACTCGCCGGACTTATCCCGTTCACGGCAACCGCCTCGGGCCGGCTATATATAGCGTCTCCAAGCTCGCTCTCGCCCCCGCACACCTCCACCACCTCACTGGACCCCGCCCAGCAACTGGAAGAGCCTCGAGGGGCCCTTCTTCCTTGACTCCGGCCGCCTCGTTCCGCCTCGGCCTCCGTCTTGATCCACTACGATGAGACCATCCCCGGTGCCCAAACTTCGTCAGTAACCTCCTCGAGCAACCAGAGAGCTAACCCCCACTTCAATTCGATCCTTGCAGCCCTCCTCGGCGAGATCCATCAATGCCCGAACCACCGTCCGCCGGAGCAAGGGCCGCCGTCGACGTGGTGCTCGCCGGCGACCACCACCACCACCCACCGACGCAGAAGGACACGGTGAACACGTTGGTAACCTCCGATCCCCCTGCCTCGCCGTGGATCGCCGCCGGCGACCACCGCGGCTCTCGGGCACCGTCGAGTTCTGCCGCCTCTTTTGAATTTCAAACCTGACGGGCGGGACCCGCCTGTCAGCTTCTCTGATCTTTTAAACGAACCGTTTTTTGAAGGCGCCTTCTGCCAAAATGCGTCTCCCCTCTGGGCCGGCGTATTCTCGATCGAAGCGTTTTCTGTTTTTATAAGTTACTTCCTGGGAACTTTCTGTTTCATTATAGATGAGTCCCTGGACTAAAACCTTTATAACTTTTAAACAAAAAAGTATTTTTGATTGATTCTTTTTCTGTCCTCTTTAGAATTCTGTCTAGTTTTTTATCAGATTTATTTGAAAAATATTTGGAATAATTTTTGTGCACCTCACGGTATTTACGTTAGCGCGTATGTTTCATTATACCATAGATACCGAAGGAGGTGACGGGACCGCGAACTTCACCGAGCTAGGCTCAGACTACTCTGAACTAGGCAAGCATGTTTGAACTTTTGATATGATGAGTGTTTTGGCATGTTTGCATTAAGTAGTTTCATGGCATGTTTATGAGCGTACCAATGATTGTCATGTTACATGCAACGTCGAGGTAAGTGAGTTTCGAAAATCCATAAGTGGATGGATGTGAGTATGCATGGCCATGTGTTGGCATGAGGATGGGTAAGATGGCAGTGTTGTAGCATGCTAGTCTTATGCCAGACTATATGACTTCAGTGTCAACCCGTATCGGTCCAGTTCCATCCATTTTCCTTCCCTATACTACCACATGTTTTCCGCAAGGAATATGGCTTGGTAAGTTGCAAACCGCTTTCTTGGTACACACCAAAAGGAGAGGCCGTGATAATGGTTCCATGGCCCTGGATTAAAGCCAGTCATCCGGTCAGGGGGCATGGGTGTTTCCGGTTGGGACCGAGAGGGGGGCACCCCTTAGAGCGCGCGTATATAAATTTGATCCCATGCTATTCGAGATTGTGATCACCCCGTCTCAAAAGTTTTTCTTGGACGATGTCTAGGGTGATTCCTGGCATCGAGAGGTAGGATGGGTGTGTACTGGTTAGCTGTGTTTTCTTCTGAAATACCGTAAACAGAACTAGTCCTTCGTGACTACGGAAATCCGTTGGTTGTGGGAAATTTTCGTACAAACTCTGCAGAGTCATATATTCCTTTGGATCATCAATTCCATGTCCAAGTTCGGTATTATCTTATCCTGACAAGTGTCAGTTTTGGTGACAGAAACTCCGGTGAATCACATGAGTGCTAAGTCCGGTTAAAAGTTTAATTCCTATGGATGGACTAACCCGTTTATTATCATGAGTTGAATATTTATTGTGAGTATTATATCCTTGTGAAGAAAGCCCTTTCTGCGATGTCGCTCAGACGTCCGACTATGGCATTGTTATTATTTACTTTCAATAAAAGCCCTTTCTGAGATGTCGCTCAGACGTCCGACTGTGGCATTGTTATTTATTTTCGATAGAAGCCCTTTCTGTGATGTCGCTCAGACGTCCGACTATGGCATTGTTATTTATTTTTGATAGAAGCCCTTTCCGTGATGTCGCTCAGACGTCCGATTGCGGCTGTACTATTATTTACTTGCAATATAAGCCCTTTCTGTGATGTCGCCCCGACGTCCGACTGTGGCATGCATGTCTTTTATTTTCTGTTTAAGCCCTTTACGTGGTGTCGCTCAGACGCCCGACTGTGGCATGATCTTTATTTATTTGTTCACCCTTCGAGGCGTCGCTTCAGACACCCGATCGGTTTTCAATTATTTTTGTTGGGTTTTCAGGCGGACTACCGCCGATTCCCTTTTTACTTACCTTGTTTGCTAAATTTTGAATGTGCATTGGTAAATTAATCATGATGCATTCATGCATGCATTTGTTATATCTTACGTCCGAACTGTATTGCGAGTACTTTCAAAGTACTCACCTGGCTTGTTGATTTGGCCAGATGCTGACGAAGGCGATCTCATGGATGAAGAGTTCGATAGCGAGTCCGACGCCTAGAGGAATCCCAGTCAGTCTCGTGCGACCCTGGATTTGGTCACTGTATTATATCCGCTTCCGCTACCTGAATAAATTCATCGAGCCTCACCTCGACGCTCGATGAGATGCCAGTTTTAGAGTCGTGTTATTCACTCCCCACTGTGATTTTTCCACCACCACCTTATTCTCGAGTCAATAGTATGCCACCACACCACTGTGTCATATCCGCCATTATGTATAATTATTGGCGCGCTTGTAATAATTGGTTGAGCAGCCTTAGCTCGACCTTGTAATATATTCTATGCAACTGGCTTATTGTATCAAGAATTTGTCTACCAGTAAGGAGGATTTTTCTCATACTGGACTCAAAAGATTGGTTTCTCAATAAACCTTTTTATTGGAAAACCGGTCGTGACAATCTCTTCGCCGAACTAGTGCACCTATACAATTTACTATTGTATTGGGTGTGTTGGGGACACAAGACACTCTTTGTTATTTGGTTGCAGGGTTATTTGAGAGAGACCATCTTCATCATATGCCTCCCACGGATTGATAAACCTTAGGTCATCCACTTGAGGGAAATTTGCTACTGTCCTACAAAACTCTGCGCTTGGAGGCTCAACACGAGTCTATAAGAAGAAGGTTGCGTAGTAGACATCACCCAGCAGCGTACATGAATGAAAAACAAACTATAGCGAGCTAAAACTAAGTACCAAATGTAAATTACACATGCATCGAAACAAATCACATGATGGAAAACATGTATTATGGAAACATGGGTGACAGAGATAACCAGTGGTGCTCGATGGCAACAGGGTATTTGTTCGACCAGTTCGTCCTTCTGCACAAGGACTACGTCAGATTGGAGGGGCTATGACTTAACACGGAAGATAAACTCTCTTCACCCTATTCTCCTCGACAATCAATTCGTCAACCGATGCCGATTACTCGTGGTAGATACTTAAAGGCGATCTCTGAACCTTTACAAACTTCTTCTTTGACAACCACAATCACTCTTGGTCTCTGAAGAAATTGACACCTAACCGTCTAGAGAGTTTGCAGCTCTCAAGAGTAATCTGTTGGGGAACGTAGTAATTTCAAAAAAATTCCTACTCACACGCAAGATCATGGTGATGCATAGCAATGAGAGGGGAGAGTGTTGTCTACGTACCCTCGTAGACCGACAGCGGAAGTGTTATGACAACGCGGTTGATGTAGTCGTACGTCTTCACGGCCCGACCGATCAAGCACCGAAACTACGGCACCTCCGAGTTTTAGCACACGTTCAGCTTGATGACGATCCCCGGACTCCGATCCAGCAAAGTGTCAGGGAAGAGTTCTGTCAGCACGACCGCGTGGTGACGATCTTGATATTCTACCGTCGCAGGGCTTCGCCTAAGCACCGCTACAATATTATCGAGGATTATGGTGGAGGGGGGCACCGCACACGGCTAAGAGAACGATCACGAAGATCAACTTGTGTGTCTATGGGGTGCCCCCTGCCCCCGTATATAAAGGAGTGGAGGAGGGGAGGGCCGGCCCTCTCTATGGCGCGCCCTAGGGGAGTCCTACTCCCACCGGGAGTAGGATTCCCCCTTTCCTAGTCCAACTAGGAGTCCTTCCAAGTAGTAGGAGTAGGAGACAAGGAAGGGGAAGAGGGAAGAGAAGGAAGGAGGGGGCGCAGCCCCTCCCCCTAGTCCAATTCGGACTAGTCAATGGGGGGGCGCGGCCTGCCTCTCCCTCTCCCCTAAAAACCAATAAGGCCCATATACTTCTTCCCCCGTATTCCCGTAACTCCCCGGTACTCCGAAAAATACCCGAACCACTCGGAACCTTTCCGATGTCCGAATATAGTCGTCCAATATATCGATCTTTACGTCTCGACCATTTCGAGACTCCTCGTCATGTCCCCGATCTCATCCGGGACTCCGAACTCCTTCGGTACATCAAAACTCATAAACTCATAATATAACTGTCGTCGAAACCTTAAGCGTGCGGACCCTACGGGTTCGAGAACAATGTAGACATGACCGAGACACGTCTCCGGTCAATAACCAATAGCGGAACCTGGATGCTCATATTGGCTCCTACATATTCTACGAAGATCTTTATCGGTCAGACCGCATAACAACATACGTTGTTCCCTTTGTCATCGGTATGTTACTTGCCCGAGATTCGATCGTCGGTATCTCAATACCTAGTTCAATCTCGTTACCGGCAAGTCTCTTTACTCGTTCCGTAATACATCATCTCGCAACTAACTCATTAGTTGCAATGCTTGCAAGGCTTATGTGATGTGCATTACCGAGAGGGCCCGGAGATACCTCTTCGACAATTAGAGTGACAAATCCTAATCTCGAAATACGCCAACCCAACATGTACCTTTGGAGACACCTGTAGAGCTCCTTTATAATTGAAGGAAATATGCCCTAGAGGCAATAATAAAGTTATTATTTATTTCCTTACATCATGATAAATGTTTATTATTCATGCTAGAATTGTATTAACCGGAAACATAATACATGTGTGAATACATAGACCAACAGAGTGTCACTAGTATGCCTCTACTTGACTAGCTCGTTAATCAAAGATGGTTATGTTTCCTAACCATGAACAAGGAGTTGTTATTTGATTAACGAGGTCACATCATTAGTAGAATGATCTGATTGACATGACCCATTCCATTAGCATAGCACCCGATCGTTTAGTATGTTGCTATTGTTTTCTTCATGACTTATACATGTTCCTATAACTATGAGATTATGCAACTCCCGTTTACCGGAGGAACACTTTGGGTACTACCAAACATCACAACGTAACTGGGTGATTATAAAGGAGTACTACAGGTGTTTCCAATGGTAGATGTTGGGTTGGCGTATTTCGAGATTAGGGTTTGTCACTCCGATTGTCGGAGAG
Organism: Triticum urartu; assembly: GCF_056163025.1. Classification (NCBI taxonomy): domain Eukaryota; kingdom Viridiplantae; phylum Streptophyta; class Magnoliopsida; order Poales; family Poaceae; genus Triticum; species Triticum urartu. The sequence continues at coordinate 23,437,681 of NC_141877.1, read as the reverse complement.
GTATCTCTGGGCCCTCTCGGTAATGCACATCACATAAGCCTTGCAAGCACTGCAACTAATATGTTAGTTGTGAGATGATGTATTAAGGAACGAGTAAAGAGACTTGCCGGTAACGAGATTGAACTAGGTATTGGATACCGACGATCGAATCTCGGGCAAGTAACATACCGATGACAAAGGGAACAACGTATGTTGTTATGCGGTCTGACCGATAAAGATCTTCGTAGAATATGTAGGAGCCAATATGGGCATCCAGGTCCCGCTATTGGTTATTGACCGGAGACGTGTCTCGGTCATGTCTACATTGTTCTCGAACCGTAGGGTCCGCACGCTTAACGTTACGATGACAGTTATTATGAGTTTATGCATTTTGATGTACCGAAGGTTGTTCGGAGTCCCGGATGAGATCACGGACATGACGAGGAGTCTCGAAATGGTCGAGACGTAAAGATTGATATATTGGAAGCCTATGTTTGGACATCGGAAGTGTTCCGGGTGAAATCGGGATTTTACCGGAATACCGGGAGGGTTACCGGAACCCCCCGGGAGACTAATGGGCCTATTGGGCCTTAGTGGAAAAAGAGAAAAGGGACAAGCCCAAGCTGGCCGGCGCCCCCCCCCTTCCCCAAGTCCTAGTAGGACTAGGATAGGGGGCCGGCCCCCCTTCTCTCTCTTTCCCCCCCCGGGAGTCCTAATTGGATTAGGATTGGGGGGAGGAGTCCTACTCCCGGTGGGAGTAGGACTCCCCTGCGCCTCCTCTCCCTGGCCGGCCGGCTCCCCCTCCTCCAACCTTTATATACGGGGGCGGGGGGCACCCCAAGACACACAACTTGATCCTTGAGATCGCTCCTTAGCCGTGTGCGGTGCCCCCTGCCACCAAATTCCACCTCGATCGTACCGTTGTAGTGCTTAGGCGAAGCCCTGCGTCGGTAGTACATCAAGATTGTCATCACGCCGTCGTGCTGACGGAACTCTTCCTCGACGCTTTGTTGGATCGGAGCCCGAGGAACGTCATCGAGCTGAACGTGTGCTAAGAACTCGGAGGTGCTGGAGTAACGGTGCTTGGATCGGTCGGATCGGGAAGAAGACGTACGACTACTTCCTCTACGTTGTGTGATCGCTTCCGCAGTCGGTCTGCGTTGGTACGTAGACAACACTCTCCCCTCTCGTTGCTGTGCATCACCATGATCTTGCGTGTGCGTAGGAAAATTTTTGAAATTACTGCGTTCCCCAACAGTGGCATCCGAGCCTAGGTTTTATGGTTTGATCTTATATGCACGAGTAGAACACAAGTGAGTTGTGGGCGATACAAGTCATACTGCCTACCAGCATGTCATACTTTGGTTCGGCGGTATTGTTGGGTGAGACGATCCGGACCAACCTTACGCGTACTCTTACGCGAGACCGGTTCCCTCGACGTGCTTTGCACATAGATGGCTTGCGGAAGACTGTCTCTCCAACTTTAGTTGAACCAAGTGTGACTACGCCCGGTCCTTGAGAAGGTTAAAACGGAGTCTATTTGACGAACTATCATTGTGGTTTTGATGCGTAGGTGAGATGAGTTCTTGCTTAAGCCCGTAGCAGCCACGTAAAACTTGCAACAAACAAAGTAGAGGACGTCTAACTTGTTTTTGCAGGGTATGTTGTGATGTGATATGGTCAAGGCATGATGCTGATTTTATTGTATGAGATGATCATGTTTTGTAACCGAGTTATCGGCAACTGGCAGGAGCCATATGGTTGTCGCTTTATTGTATGCAATGCAATCGCGATGTAATGCTTTACTTTATTACTAAGCGGTAGTGATAGTCGTGGAAGCATAAGATTGGCGAGACGACAACGTTGCTACGATGGAGATCAAGGTGGCGCGCCGGTGACGATGGTGATCATGACGGTGCTTCGGAGATGGAGATCACAAGCACAAGATGATGATGGCCATATCATATCACTTATATTGATTGCATGTGATGTTTATCCTTTTATGCATCTTATCTTGCTTTGATTGACGGTAGCATTATAAGATGATCTCTCACTAAATTATCAAGAAGTGTTCTCCCTGAGTATGCACCGTTGCCAAAGTTCGTCGTGCCCAGACACCACGTGATGATCGGGTGTGATAAGCTCTACGTCCAAATACAACGGGTGCAAAACAGTTGCACACGCAGAATACTCATGTTATACTTGACGAGCCAAGCATATACAGATATGGCCTCGGAACACGGAGACCGAAAGGTCGAGCATGAATCATATAGTAGATATGATCGACATAACGATGTTCACCATTGAAAACTACTCCATCTCACGTGATGATCGGTTATGGTTTAGTTGATTTGGATCACGTGATCACTTAGAGGATTAGAGGGATGTCTATCTAAGTGGGAGTTCCTAAGTAATTTGATTAACTGAACTTAAACTTATCATGAACTTAGTACCTGATAGTATCTTGCTTGTTTATGTTGCTTGTAGATAGATGGCTCGTGCTATTGTTCCGTTGAATTTTAATGCGTTCCTTGAGAAAGCAAAGTTGAAAGATGATGGTAGCAATTACACGGACTGGGTCCGTAACCTGAGGATTATCCTCATTGCTGCACAGAAGAATTACGTCCTGGAAGCACCGCTGGGTGACAGGCCTGCTGCTGGAGCAACGCCAGATGTTATGAACGTCTGGCAGAGCAAAGCTGATGACTACTCGATAGTTCAGTGTGCCATGCTTTACGGCTTAGAATCGGGACTTCAACGACGTTTTGAACGTCATGGAGCATATGAGATGTTCCAGGAGTTGAAGTTAATATTTCAAGCAAATGCCCGAATTGAGAGATATGAAGTCTCCAATAAGTTCTATAGCTGTAAGATGGAGGAGAACAGTTCTGTCAGTGAGCATATACTCAAAATGTCTGGGTATAATAATCACTTGATTCAGATGGGAGTTAATCTTCCAGATGATTGCGTCATTGACAGAATTCTCCAATCACTACCACCAAGCTACAAGAGCTTCGTGATGAACTATAATATGCAAGGGATGAACAAGACTATTCCCGAGCTCTTCGCAATGCTGAAAGCTGCGGAGGTAGAAATCAAGAAGGAGCATCAAGTGTTGATGGTTAGAAAAAACCACTAGTTTCAAGAAAAAGGGCAAAGGGAAGAAGAAGGGAAACTTCAAGAAGAACAGCAAGCAAGTTGCTGCTCAGGAGAAGAAACCCAAGTCTGGACCTAAGCCTGAAACTGAGTGCTTCTACTGCAAGCAGACTGGTCACTGGAAGCGGAACTGCCCCAAGTATTTGGCGGATAAGAAGGATGGCAAAGTGAGCAAAGGTATATGTGATATACATGTTATTGATGTGTACCTTACTAGAGCTCGCAGTAGCACCTGGGTATTTGATACTGGTTCTGTTGCTAATATTTGCAACACGAAACAGGGACTACGGAATAAGCGACACTAGCAAAGGACGAGGTGACGATGCGCGTGGGAAACGGTTCCAAAGTCGATGTGATCGCGGTCGGCACGCTACCTCTACATCTACCTTCGGGATTAATATTAGACCTAAATAATTGTTATTTGGTGCCAGCGTTAAGCATGAACATTATATCTGGATCTTGTTTAATGCGAGACGGTTATTCATTTAAATCAGAGAATAATGGTTGTTCTATTTATATGAATAATATCTTTTATGGTCATGCACCTTTGAAGAGTGGTCTATTCTTGTTGAATCTCGAAGATAGTAACACACATATTCATAATGTAGAAGCCAAAAGATGCAAAGTTAATAATGATAGTGCAACTTATTTGTGGCACTGCCGTTTAGGTCATATCGGTGTAAAGCGCATGAAGAAACTCCATACTGATGGGCTTTTGGAACCACTTAATTATGAATCACTTGGTACTTGCGAACCGTGCCTCATAGGCAAGATGACTAAAACACCGTTCTCCGATACTATGGAGAGAGCAACAAATTTGTTGGAAATCATACATACCGATGTATGTGGTCCGATGAATATTGAGGCTCGTGGCGGATATCGTTATTTTCTCACCTTCACAGATGATTTAAGCAGATATGGGTATATCTACTTAATGAAACATAAGTCTGAAACATTTGAAAGGTTCAAAGAATTTCAGAGTGAAGTTGAAAATCATCGTAACAAGAAAATAAAGTTTCTACGATCTGATCGTGGAGGAGAATATTTGAGTTACGAGTTTGGTATACATTTGAAAAATTGTGGAATAGTTTCGCAACTCACGCCACCCAGAACACCACAACGTAATGGTGTGTCCAAACGTCGTAATCGCACTTTACTAGATATGGTGCGATCCATGATGTCTCTTACTGATTTACCGCTATCATTTTGGGGTTATGCTTTAGAGACGGCCGCATTCACGTTAAATAGGGCACCATCAAAATCCGTTGAGACGACGCCTTATGAACTATGGTTTGGCAAGAAACCAAAGTTGTCGTTTCTTAAAGTTTGGGGCTGCGATGCTTATGTGAAAAAGCTTCAACCTGATAAGCTCGAACCCAAAGCGGAGAAATGTGTCTTCATAGGATACCCAAAGGAAACTGTTGGGTATACCTTCTATCACAGATCCGAAGGCAAGACATTCGTTGCTAAGAATGGATCATTTCTAGAGAAGGAGTTTCTCTCGAAAGAAGTGAGTGGGAGGAAAGTAGAACTTGACGAGGTAACTGTACCTGCTCCCTTATTGGAAAATAGTACATCACAGAAAACTGTTTCTGCGACACCTATGCCAATCAGTGAGGAAGCTAATGATGATGATCATGAAGCTTCAGATCAAGATACTACTGAACCACGTAGATCAACCAGAGTGAGATCCGCACCAGAGTGGTACGGTAATCCAGTTCTGGAAGTCATGATGCTAGATCATGATGAACCTACGAACTATGAAGAAGCGATGGTGAGCCCAGATTCCGCAAAGTGGCTTGAGGCCATGAAATCTGAGATGGGATCCATGTATGAGAACAAAGTATGGACTTTGGTTGACTTGCCCGATGATCGGCAAGCAATTGAGAATAAATGGATCTTCAAGAAAAAGACTGACGCTGACGGTAATGTTACTGTCTATAAAGCTCGACTTGTCGCAAAAGGTTTTCGACAAGTTCAAGGGGTTGACTACGATGAGACTTTCTCACCCGTAGCGATGCTTAAGTCCGTCAGAATTATGTTAGCAATTGCCGCATTTTATGATTATGAAATATGGCAGATGGATGTCAAAACTGCATTCCTGAATGGATTTCTGGAAGAAGAGTTGTATATGGTACAACCAGAAGGTTTTGTCGATCCAAAAGGAGCTAACAAAGTATGCAAACTCCAGCGATCCATTTATGGACTGGTGCAAGCATCTCGGAGTTGGAATAAACGCTTTGATAGTGTGATCAAAGCATTTGGCTTTATACAGACTTTTGGAGAAGCCTGTATTTACAAGAAAGTGAGTGGGAGCTCTGTAGCATTTCTGATATTATATGTGGATGACATATTGCTAATTGGAAATGATATAGAATTTCTGGATGGCATAAAGGGATACTTGAATAAAAGTTTTTCGATGAAAGACCTCGGGGAAGCTGCTTACATATTAGGCATAAAGATCTATAGAGATAGATCAAGACGCTTAATTGGACTTTCACAAAGCACATATCTGGACAAGATTTTGAAGAAATTCAAAATGGATCAAGCAAAGAAAGGGTTCTTGCCTGTGTTACAAGGTATGAAATTGAGTAAGACTCAATGCCCGACCACTGCAGAAGATAGAGAGAAAATGAAAGATGTTCCCTATGCTTCAGCCATAGGCTCTATCCTGTATGCAATGCTGTGTACCAGACCTGATGTGTGCCTTGCTATAAGTTTAGCAGGGAGGTACCAAAGTAATCCTGGAATGGATCACTGGACAGCGGTCAAGAACATCCTGAAATACCTGAAAAGGACTAAGGATATGTTTCTCGTATATGGAGGTGACAAAGAGCTCACCGTAAGAGGTTACGTTGATGCAAGCTTTGACACTGATCCGGACGATTCTAAATCGCAAACCGGATACGTGTTTACTTTAAACGGTGGAGCTGTCAGTTGGTGCAGTTCTAAACAAAGCGTCGTAGCGGGATCTACATGTGAAGCGGAGTACATAGCTGCTTCGGAAGCAGCAAACGAAGGAGTCTGGATGAAGGAGTTCATATCCGATCTAGGTGTCATACCTAGTGCATCGGGTCCAATGAAAATCTTCTGTGACAATACTGGTGCAATTGCCTTGGCAAAGGAATCCAGATTTCACAAGAGGACCAAACACATCAAGAGACGCTTCAACTCCATCCGGGATTTAGTCCAGGTGGGAGACATAGAGATTTGCAAGATACATACGGATCTGAACGTTGCAGACCCGTTGACTAAGCCTCTTCCATGAGCAAAACATGATCAGCACGAAGGCTCCATGGGTGTTAGAATCATTACTGTGTAATCTAGATTATTGACTCTAGTGCAAGTGGGAGACTGAAGGAAATATGCCCTAGAGGCAATAATAAAGTTATTATTTATTTCCTTACATCATGATAAATGTTTATTATTCATGCTAGAATTGTATTAACCGGAAACATAATACATGTGTGAATACATAGACCAACAGAGTGTCACTAGTATGCCTCTACTTGACTAGCTCGTTAATCAAAGATGGTTATGTTTCCTAACCATGAACAAGGAGTTGTTATTTGATTAACGAGGTCACATCATTAGTAGAATGATCTGATTGACATGACCCATTCCATTAGCATAGCACCCGATCGTTTAGTATGTTGCTATTGTTTTCTTCATGACTTATACATGTTCCTATAACTATGAGATTATGCAACTCCCGTTTACCGGAGGAACACTTTGGGTACTACCAAACATCACAACGTAACTGGGTGATTATAAAGGAGTACTACAGGTGTTTCCAATGGTAGATGTTGGGTTGGCGTATTTCGAGATTAGGGTTTGTCACTCCGATTGTCGGAGAGGTATCTCTGGGCCCTCTCGGTAATGCACATCACATAAGCCTTGCAAGCACTGCAACTAATATGTTAGTTGTGAGATGATGTATTACGTAACGAGTAAAGAGACTTGCCGGTAACGAGATTGAACTAGGTATTGGATACCGACGATCGAATCTCGGGCAAGTAACATACCGATGACAAAGGGAACAACGTATGTTGTTATGCGGTCTGACCGATAAAGATCTTCGTAGAATATGTAGGAGCCAATATGGGCATCCAGGTCCCGCTATTGGTTATTGACCGGAGACGTGTCTCGGTCATGTCTACATTGTTCTCGAACCATAGGGTCCGCACGCTTAACGTTATGATGACAGTTATTATGAGTTTATGCATTTTGATGTACCGAAGGTTGTTTGGAGTCCCGGATGAGATCACGGACATGACGAGGAGTCTCGAAATGGTCGAGACGTAAAGATTGATATATTGGAAGCCTATGTTTGGACATCGGAAGTGTTCCGGGTGAAATCGGGATTTTACCGGAATACCGGGAGGGTTACCGGAACCCCCCGGGAGACTAATGGGCCTATTGGGCCTTAGTGGAAAAAGAGAAAAGGGACAAGCCCAAGCTGGCCGGCTCCCCCCCCCCTTCCCCAAGTCCTAGTAGGACTAGGATAGGGGGCCGGCCCCCCTTCTCTCTCTTTCCCCCCCGGGAGTCCTAATTGGATTAGGATTGGGGGGAGGAGTCCTACTCCCGGTGGGAGTAGGACTCCCCTGCGCCTCCTCTCCCTGGCCGGCCGGCTCCCCCTCCTCCAACCTTTATATACGGGGGCGGGGGGCACCCCAAGACACACAACTTGATCCTTGAGATCGCTCCTTAGCCGTGTGCGGTGCCCCCTGCCACCAAATTCCACCTCGATCGTACCGTTGTAGTGCTTAGGCGAAGCCCTGCGTCGGTAGTACATCAAGATTGGCATCACGCCGTCGTGCTGACGGAACTCTTCCTCGACGCTTTGCTGGATCGGAGCCCGAGGAACGTCATCGAGCTGAACGTGTGCTAAGAACTCGGAGGTGCCGGAGTAACGGTGCTTGGATCGGTCGGATCGGGAAGAAGACGTACGACTACTTCCTCTACGTTGTGTGATCGCTTCCGCAGTCGGTCTGCGTTGGTACGTAGACAACACTCTCCCCTCTCGTTGCTGTGCATCACCATGATCTTGCGTGTGCGTAGGAAAATTTTTGAAATTACTGCGTTCCCCAACAATAATCACCCAGTTACGTTGTGACGTTTGGTAGCACACAAAGTGTTCCTCCGGTAAACGGGAGTTGCATAATCTCATAGTCATAGGAACATGTATAAGTCATGAAGAAAGCAATAGCAACATACTAAACGATCGAGTGCTAAGCTAACGGAATGGGTCAAGTCAATCACATCATTCTCCTAATGATGTGATCCCGTTAATCAAATAACAACTCTTTGTCTATGGTTAGGAAACATAACCATCTTTGATTAACGAGCTAGTCAAGTAGAGGCATACTAGTGACACTCTGTTTGTCTATGTATTCACACATATATTATGTTTCCGGTTAATACAATTCTAGCATGAATAATAAACATTTATCATGAAATAAGGAAATAAATAATAACTTTATTATTGCCTCTAGGGCATATTTCCTTCAGTCTTCCACTTGCACTAGAGTCAATAATCTAGTTCACATTGCCATGTGATTTAACACCAATAGTTCACATCATTATGTGACCAACACTCAAAGGGTTTACTAGAGTCAATAATCTAGTTCACATCGCTATGTGATTAACACCCAAAGAGTACTAAGGTGTGATCATGTTTTGCCTGTGAGAGAAGTTTAGTCAACGGGTCTGCCATATTCGGATCCGTATGTATTTTGCAAATTTCTATGTCAACAATGCTCTGCACGAAGCTACTATAGCTAATTGCTCCCACTTTCAATATGTATCCAGATTAAGACTTAGGGTCATCTAGATCAGTGTCAAAATTTGCATTGATGTAACCCTTTACGATGAACCTTTTTGTCATGTCCATAATCGAGAAACATATCCTTATTCCACTAAGGATAATTTTGACCGCTGTCCAGTGATCTACTCCTAGATCACTATTGTACTCCCTTGCCAAACTCAGTGGCAGGTATACAATAGATCTGGTACACAGCATGGCATACTTTATAGAACCTATGGCTGAGGCATAGGGAATGACATTCATTATCTTTCTTTCTTCTGCCGTGGTCGGGCTTTGAGTCTTACTCAATTTCACACCTTGTAACACAGGCAAGAACTCTTTCTTTGACTGTTCCATTTTGAACTTACTTCAAAATCTTGTCAAGGTATGTACTCATTGGAAAAAAACTTATCAAGCGTCTTGATCTATCTCTATAGATCTTGATGCTCAATATGTAAGCAGCTTCACTGAGGTTTTTCTTTGAAAAAACTCCTTTCAAACACTCCTTTATGCTTTGCAGAATAATTCTACATTATTTCCGATCAACAATATGTCATTCACATATACTTATCAGAAATGTTGTAGTGCTCCCACTCACTTTCTTGTAAATACAGGCTTCACCGCAAGTCTGTATAAAACTATATGCTTTGATCAACTCATCAAAGCGTATATTCCAACTCTGAGATGCTTGCACCAGTCCATAGATGGATCGCTGGAGCTTGCACATTTTGTTAACACCTTTAGGATTGACAAAACCTTCTCGTTGCATCATATACAATTCTTCTTTAATAAATCCATTAAGAAATGCAGTTTTGTTTATCCATTTGCCAGATTTCATAAAATGCGGCAATTGCTAACATGATTCGGACAGACTTTAAGCATCGATACGAGTGAGAAAATCTCATCGTAATCAACACCTTGAACTTTGTCAAAAACCTTTTTCGACAAGTCTAGCTTTCTACATAGTAACACTACTATCAGCGTCCGTCTTCCTCTTGAAGATCCATTTAATCTCAATGGCTTGCCGAACATCGGGCAAGTCAACCAAAGTCCATACTTTGTTCTCATACATGGATCCTATCTCAGATTTCATGGCCTCAAGCCATTTTTGCGGAATCTGGGCTCATCATCGATTCCTCATAGTTCGCAAGTTTGTCATGGTCTAGTAACATGACTTCCAGAACAGGATTACCGTACCACTCTGGTGCGGATCTCACTCTGGTTTACCTATGAGATTCGGTAGTAACTTGATCTGAAGTTACATGATCATCATCATTAGCTTCCTCACTAATTGGTGTAGTAGTCACAGGAACAGATTTCTGTGATGAACTACTTTCCAATAAGGGAGAAGGTACAATTACCTTATCAAGTTCTACTTTCCTCCCACTCACTTCTTTCGAGAAAAACTCCTTCTCTAGAAAGTATCCATTCTCAGCAACAAATGTCTTGCCTTCGGATCTGTGATAGATGGTGTACCCAACAGTCTCCTTTGGGTATCCTATGAAGACATATTTCTCTGATTCGGGTTTGAGCTTATCAGGATGAAACTTTTTCATATAAGCATCACAACCCCAAACTTTAAGAAACGACAACTTTGGTTTCTTGCCAAACCACAGTTCAGATTGTGTCGTCTCAACGGACTTAGATGGTGCCCTTTTTAACGTGAATGCAGCTGTCTTTAATGCATAACCCCAAAAATGATAGTGGTAAATCGGTAAGAAACATCATAGATTGCACTATATCCAATAAAGTACGGTTATGACATTCGAACACACCATTATGTTGTGGTGTTCCAGGTGGCATGAATTTGTGAAACTATTCCACATAGTTTTAATTGAAGACCAAACTCGTAACTCAAATATTTGTCTCCGCGATCAGATCGTAGAAACCTTATTTTTCTTGTTACGATGATTTTCCACTTCACTTTGAAATTCTTTGAACTTTTCAAATATTTCAGACTTATGTTTCATCAAGTAGATATACCCATATCTGCTCAAATCATATGTGAAGGTCAGAAAATAACGATACCCGCCGCGAGCTTCAACACTCATCAGATCGCATACATTAGTATGTATTATTTCCAATAAGTCAGTTGCTCGCTCCATTGTTCCAGAGAACGGAGTCTTTAGTCATCTTGCCCATAAGGCATGGTTCGCAAGCACCAAGTGATTCATAATCAAGTGATTCCAAAATCCCATCAGCATGGAGTTTCTTCATGCGCTTTACACCAATATGACCTAAACAGCGGTGCCACAAATAAGTTGCACTATCATTATTAACTTCGCATCTTTTGGTTTCAATATTATGAATATGTGTATCACTACAATTGAGATCCAATGAAGTATTTTCATTGGGTGTGTAACCATATAAGGTTTTATTCATGTAAACAGAACAACAATTTATTCTCTTACTTAAATGAATAACCGTATTACAATAAACATGATCAAATCATATTCATGCTCAACGCAAACACCAAATAACACTTATTTAGGTTCAACACTAATCCCGAAAGTATAGGGAGTGTGCGATGACGATCATATCAATCTTGGAACCACTTCCAACATACATCGTCACTTCACCCTTAACTAGTCTCTGTTTATTCTGCAACTCCTGTTTTGAGTTATAATCTTAGCAACTGAACTAGTATCAAATACTGAGGGGTTTCTATAAACTCTAGTAAAGTGCACATCAATAACATGTATATCAAATATACTTATGTTCACTTTGCCATCCTTCTTATCCGCCAATCACTTGGGGTAGTTCCGCTTCCAGTGACCAGTCCCTTTGTAGTAGAAGCACTTAGTCTCAGGCTTCAGACCTGACTTGGGCTTCTTCACTTGAGCAGCAACTTGCTTGCTGTTCTTCTTGAAGTTCCCCTTTTTCCCTTTGCCCTTTTCTTGGAACTACTGGTCTTGTTGTTGGGGAACGCAGTAATTTCGAAAATTTTCCTACGCACACGCAAGATCATGGTGATGCATAGCAACGAGAGGGGAGAGTGTTGTCTACGTACCAACGCAGACCGACTGCGGAAGCGATCACACAACGTAGAGGAAGTAGTCGTACGTCTTCTTCCCGATCCGACCGATCCAAGCACCGTTACTCCGGCACCTCCGAGTTCTTAGCACACGTTCAGCTCGATGACGTTCCTCGGGCTCCGATCCAGCAAAGCGTCGAGGAAGAGTTCCATCAGCACGACGGCGTGATGACGATCTTGATGTGCTACCGACGCAGGGCTTCGCCTAAGCACTGTAACGGTACGATCGAGGTAGAATTTGGTGGCAGGGGGCACCGCACACGGCTAAGGAACGATCTCAAGGATCAACTTGTGTGTCTTGGGGTGCCCCCTGCCCCCGTATATAAAGGTTGGAGGAAGGGGGGCCGGCCGGCCAGGGAGAGGGAGGCGCAGGGGAGTCCTACTCCCACCCGCAGTAGGACTCCTCCCTCCAATCCTAATCCAATTAGGACTCTCGGGGGGAAAGGAGAGAGAGGGGAGGCCGGCCCCTTCTCCTAGTCCTACTAGGACTTGGGGAAGGGGGGGGCGCGGCTAGGCTGTGGGCTGCCCCTTCTCTCTTTTCCACTAAGGCCCAATAGGCCCATTAGTCTCCCGGGGGGTTCCGGTAACCCTCCCGGTATTCCGGTAAAATCCCGATTTCACCCGGAACACTTCCTATGTCCAAACATAGGCTTCCAATATATCAATCTTTACGTCTCGACCATTTCGAGACTCCTCGTCATGTCTGTGATCTCATCCGGGACTCCGAACAACCTTCGGTACATCAAAATGCATAAACTCATAATAACTGTCATCATAACGTTAAGCGTGCGGACCCTACGGTTCGAGAACAATGTACACATGACCGAGACACGTCTCCGGTCAATAACCAATAGCAGGACCTGGATGCCCATATTGGCTCCTACATATTCTACGAAGATCTTTATCGGTCAGACCGCATAACAACATACGTTGTTCCCTTTGTCATCGGTATGTTACTTGCCCGAGATTCGATCGTCGGTATCCAATACCTAGTTCAATCTCGTTACCGGCAAGTCTCTTTACTCGTTCCGTAATACATCATCTCACAACTAACATATTAGTTGCAGTGCTTGCAAGGCTTATGTGATGTGCATTACTGAGAGGGCCCAGAGATACCTCTCCGGCAATCGGAGTGACAAACCCTAATCTCGAAATACGCCAACCCAACATCTACCATTGGAGACAACTGTAGTACTCCTTTATAATCACCCAGTTACGTTGTGACGTTTGGTAGTACCCAAAGTGTTCCTCCGGTAAACGGGAGTTGCATAATCTCATAGTTATAGGAACATGTATAATTCATGAAGAAAGCAATAGCAACATACTAAACGATCGGGTGCTAAGCTAATGGAATGGGTCATGTCAATCAGATCATTCTACTAATGATGTGACCCCGTTAATCAAACAACAACTCTTTGTTCATGGTTAGGAAACATAACCATCTTTGATTAACGAGCTAGTCAAGTAGAGGCATACTAGTGACACTCTGTTGGTCTATGTATTCACACATGTATTATGTTTCCGGTTAATACAATTCTAGCATGAATAATAAACATTTATCATGATATAAGGAAATAAATAATAACTTTATTATTGCCTCTAGGGCATATTTCCTTCAGTCTCCCACTTGCACTAGAGTCAATAATCTAGATTACACTGTAATGATTCTAACACCCATGGAGCCTTGGTGCTGATCATGTTTTGCTCGTGGAAGAGGCTTAGTCAACGGGTCTGCAACGTTCAGATCCGTATGTATCTTGCAAATCTCTATGTCTCCCACCTGGACTAAATCCTGGATGGAGTTGAAGCGTCTCTTGATGTGTTTGGTTCTTTTGTGAAATCTGGATTCCTTTGCCAAGGCAATTGCACCAGTATTGTCACAGAAGATTTTCATTGGACCCGATGCACTAGGTATGACACCTAGATCGGATATGAACTCCTTCATCCAGACTCCTTCGTTCGCTGCTTCCGAAGCAGCTATGTACTCCGCTTCACATGTAGATCCCGCTACGACGCTTTGTTTAGAACTGCACCAACTGACAGCTCCACCGTTTAAAGTAAACACGTATCCGGTTTGCGATTTAGAATCGTCCGGATCAGTGTCAAAGCTTGCATCAACGTAACCTCTTACGGTGAGCTCTTTGTCACCTCCATATACGAGAAACATATCCTTAGTCCTTTTCAGGTATTTCAGGATGTTCTTGACCGCTGTCCAGTGATCCATTCCTGGATTACTTTGGTACCTCCCTGCTAAACTTATAGCAAGGCACACATCAGGTCTGGTACACAGCATTGCATACATGATAGAGCCTATGGCTGAAGCATAGGGAACATCTTTCATTTTCTCTCTATCTTCTGCAGTGGTCGGGCATTGAGTCTGACTCAACTTCATACCTTGTAACACAGGCAAGAACCCTTTCTTTGCTTGATCCATTTTGAACTTCTTCAAAATCTTGTCAAGGTATGTGCTTTGTGAAAGTCCAATTAAGCGTTTTGATCTATCTCTATAGATCTTTATGCCTAATATGTAAGCAGCTTCCCCGAGGTCTTTCATCGAAAAACTTTTATTCAAGTATCCCTTTATGCTATCCAGAAATTCTATATCATTTCCAATCAGCAATATGTCATCCACATATAATATTAGAAATGCTACAGAGCTCCCACTCACTTTCTTGTAAATACAGGCTTCTCCAAAGGTCTGTATAAAGCCAAATGCTTTGATCACACTATCAAAGCGTTTATTCCAACTCCGAGATGCTTGCACCAGTCCATAGATGGATCGCTGGAGTTTGCATACTTTGTTAGCTCCCTTTGGATCGACAAAACCTTCTGGTTGTATCATATACAACTCTTCTTCCAGAAATCCATTCAGGAATGCAGTTTTGACATCCATCTGCCATATTTCATAATCATAAAATGCGGCAATTGCTAACATAATTCCGACGGACTTAAGCATCGCTACGGGTGAGAAGGTCTCATCGTAGTCAACTCTTTGAACTTGTCGAAAACCTTTTGCGACAAGTCGAGCTTTATAGACAGTAACATTACCGTCAGCGTCAGTCTTTTTCTTGAAGATCCATTTATTCTCAATTGCTTGCCGATCATCGGGCAAGTCAACCAA
This sequence comes from Triticum urartu, assembly GCF_056163025.1. Classification (NCBI taxonomy): domain Eukaryota; kingdom Viridiplantae; phylum Streptophyta; class Magnoliopsida; order Poales; family Poaceae; genus Triticum; species Triticum urartu. Next base: position 23,422,585 of record NC_141877.1, on the reverse strand, counting down.
AGTCCATACTTTGTTTTCATACATGGATCCCATCTCAGATTTCATGGCCTCAAGCCACTTTGCGGAATCTGGGCTCACCATCGCTTCTTCATAGTTCGTAGGTTCATCATGATCTAGCATCATGACTTCCAGAACTAGATTACCGTACCACTCTGGTGCGGATCTCACTCTGGTTGATCTACGTGGTTCAGTAGTATCTTGTTCTGAAGCTTCATGATCATCATCATTAGCTTCCTCACTGATTGGTATAGGTGTCGCAGAAACAGTTTTCTGTGATGTACTATTTTCCAATAAGGGAGCAGGTACAGTTACCTCGTCAAGTTCTACTTTCCTCCCACTCACTTCTTTCGAGAGAAACTCCTTCTCTAGAAAGTTTCCGAATTTAGCAACAAAAGTCTTGCCTTCGGATCTGTGATAGAAGGTGTATCCAATAGTTTCCTTTGGATATCCTATGAAGACACATTTCTCCGATTTGGGTTCGAGCTTATCAGGTTGAAGCTTTTTCACATAAGCATCACAGCCCCAAACTTTAAGAATCGACAACTTTGGTTTCTTGCCAAACCATAGTTCATAAGGTGTCGTCTCAACGGATTTTGATGGTGCCCTGTTTAACGTGAATGCGGCCGTCTCTAAAGCATAACCCCAAAACGATAGCGGTAAATCAGTAAGAGACATCATAGATCGCACCATATCTAGTAAAGTACGATTACGACGTTCGGACACACCATTACGTTGTGGTGTTCCGGGTGGCGTGAGTTGCGAAACTATTCCACGATTTTTCAAATGTACACCAAACTCGTAACTCAAATATTCTCCTCCACGATCAGATCGCAGAAACTTTATTTTCTTGTTACGATGATTTTCAACCTCACTCTGAAATTCTTTGAACTTTTCAAATGTTTCAGACTTATGTTTCATTAAGTAGATATACCCATATCTGCTTAAATCATCTGTGAAGGTGAGAAAATAACGATATCCGCCACGAGCCTCAATATTCATCGGACCACATACATCGGTATGTATGATTTCCAATAAATCTGTTGCTCTCTCCATAGTACCGGAGAACGGTGTTTTAGTCATCTTGCCTATGAGGCACGGTTCGCAAGTACCAAGTGATTCATAATCAAGTGGTTCCAAAAGCCCATCAATATGGAGTTTCTTCATGCGCTTTACACCGATATGACCTAAACGGCAGTGCCACAAATAAGTTGCACCATCATTATTAACTTTGCATCTTTTGGCTTCTACATTATGAATATGTGTATCACTATCTTCGAGATTCAACAAGAATAGACCACTCTTCAAAGGTGCATGACCATAAAAGATATTATTCATATAAAGAGAACAACCATTATTCTCTGATTTAAATGAATAACCGTCTCGCATTAAACAAGATCCATATATAATGTTCATGCTCAACGCTGGCACCAAATAACAATTATTTAGGTCTAATATTAATCCCGAAGGTAGATGTAGAGGTAGCGTGCCGACCGCGATCACATCGACTTTGGAACCGTTTCCCACGCGCATCGTCACCTCGTCCTTTGCTAGCGTCCGCTTATTCTGTAGTCCCTGTTTCGAGTTGCAAATATTAGCAACAGAACCAGTATCAAATACCCAGGTGCTACTGCGAGCTCTAGTAAGGTACACATCAATAACATGTATATCACATATACCTTTGCTCACTTTGCCATCCTTCTTATCCGCCAAATACTTGGGGCAGTTCCGCTTCCAGTGACCAGTCTGCTTGCAGTAGAAGCACTCAGTTTCAGGCTTAGGTCCAGACTTGGGTTTCTTCTCCTGAGAAGCAACTTGCTTGCTGTTCTTCTTGAAGTTTCCCTTCTTCTTCCCTTTGCCCTTTTTCTTGAAACTAGTGGTTTTGCTAACCATCAACACTTGATGCTCCTTCTTGATTTCTACCTCCGCAGCTTTCAGCATTGCGAAGAGCTCGGGAATAGTCTTGTTCATCCCTTGCATATTATAGTTCATCACGAAGCTCTTGTAGCTTGGTGGCAGTGATTGGAGAATTCTGTCAATGACGCAATCATCTGGAAGATTAACTCCCATCTGAATCAAGTGATTATTATACCCAGACATTTTGAGTATATGCTCACTGACAGAACTGTTCTCCTCCATCTTGCAGCTATAGAACTTATTGGAGACTTCATATCTCTCAATTCGGGCATTTGCTTGAAATATTAACTTCAACTCCTGGAACATCTCATATGCTCCATGACATTCAAAACGTCGTTGAAGTCCCGATTCTAAGCCGTAAAGAATGGCACACTGAACTATCGAGTAGTCATCAGCTTTGCTCTGCCAGACGTTCACAACATCTGGCGTTGCTCCAGCAGCAGGCCTGTCACCCAGCGGTGCTTCCAGGACGTAATTCTTCTGTGCAGCAATGAGGATAATCCTCAGGTTACGGACCCAGTCCGTGTAATTGCTACCATCATCTTTCAACTTTGCTTTCTCAAGGAACGCATTAAAATTCAACGGAACAATAGCACGAGCCATCTATCTACAATCAACATAAACAAGCAAGATACTATCAGGTACTAAGTTCATGATAAGTTTAAGTTCAGTTAATCAAATTACTTAGGAACTCCCACTTAGATAGACATCCCTCTAATCTTCTAAGTGATCACGTGATCCAAATCAACTAAACCATAACCGATCATCACGTGAGATGGAGTAGTTTTCAATGGTGAACATCGTTATGTCGATCATATCTACTATATGATTCATGCTCGACCTTTCGGTCTCCGTGTTCCGAGGCCATATCTGTATATGCTTGGCTCGTCAAGTATAACATGAGTATTCTGCGTGTGCAACTGTTTTGCACCCGTTGTATTTGGACGTAGAGCTTATCACACCCGATCATCACGTGGTGTCTGGGCACGACGAACTTTGGCAACGGTGCATACTCAGGGAGAACACTTCTTGATAATTTTAGTGAGAGATCATCTTATAATGCTACCGTCAATCAAAGCAAGATAAGATGCATAAAAGGGATAAACATCACATGCAATCAATATAAATGATATGATATGGCCATCATCATCTTGTGCTTGTGATCTCCATCTCCGAAGCACCGTCATGATCACCATCGTCACCGGCGCGACACCTTGATCTCCATCGTAGCATCGTTGTCGTCTCGCCAATCTTATGCTTCCACGACTATCACTACCGTTTAGTAATAAAGTAAAGCATTACATCGCGATTGCATTGCATACAATAAAGCGACAACCATATGGCTCCTGCCGGTTGCCGATAACTCGGTTACAAAACATGATCATCTCATACAATAAAATCAGCATCATGCCTTGACCATATCACATCACAACATACCCTGCAAAAACAAGTTAGACGTCCTCTACTTTGTTGTTGCAAGTTTTACGTGGCTGCTACGGGCTTTAAGTAAGAACTCATCTCACCTACGCATCAAAACCACAACGATAGTTCGTCAAATAGACTCCGTTTTAACCTTCTCAAGGACCGGGCGTAGTCACACTTGGTTCAACTAAAGTTGGAGAGACAGTCTTCCGCAAGCCATCTATGTGCAAAGCACGTCGAGGGAACCGGTCTCGCGTAAGAGTACGCGTAAGGTTGGTCCGGATCGTCTCACCCAACAATACCGCCGAACCAAAGTATGACATGCTGGTAGGCAGTATGACTTGTATCGCCCACAACTCACTTGTGTTCTACTCGTGCAAATAACATCAAACCATAAAACCTAGGCTCGGATGCCACTGTTGGGGAACGCAGTAATTTCGAAAATTTTCCTACGCACACGCAAGATCATGGTGATGCATAGCAACGAGAGGGGAGAGTGTTGTCTACGTACCAACGCAGACCGACTGCAGAAGCGATCACACAACGTAGAGGAAGTAGTCGTACGTCTTCTTCCCGATCCGACCGATCCAAGCACCGTTACTCCGGCACCTCCGAGTTCTTAGCACACGTTCAGCTCGATGACGTTCCTCGGGCTCTGATCCAGCAAAGCGTCGAGGAAGAGTTCCGTCAGCACGACGGCGTGATGACGATCTTGATGTGCTACCGACGCAGGGCTTCGCCTAAGCACTGTAACGGTACGATCGAGGTGGAATTTGGTGGCAGGGGGCACCGCACACGGCTAAGGAACGATCTCAAGGATCAACTTGTGTGTCTTGGGGTGCCCCCTGCCCCCGTATATAAAGGTTGGAGGAAGGGGGCCGGCCGGCCAGGGAGAGGGAGGCGCAGGGGAGTCCTACTCCCACCGGGAGTAGGACTCCTCCCTCCAATCCTAATCCAATTAGGACTCTCGGGGGGAAAGGAGAGAGAGGGGAGGCCGGCCCCTTCTCCTAGTCCTACTAGGACTTGGGGAAGGGGGGGCGCGCGGCTAGGCTGTGGGCTGCCCCTTCTCTCTTTTCCACTAAGGCCCAATAGGCCCATTAGTCTCCCGGGGGGTTCCGGTAACCCTCCCGGTATTCCGGTAAAATCCCGATTTCACCCGGAACACTTCCTATGTCCAAACATAGGCTTCCAATATATCAATCTTTACGTCTCGACCATTTTGAGACTCCTCGTCATGTCCGTGATCTCATCCGGGACTCCGAACAACCTTCGGTACATCAAAATGCATAAACTCATAATAACTGTCATCGTAACGTTAAGCGTGCGGACCCTACGGTTCGAGAACAATGTAGACATGACCGAGACACGTCTCCAGTCAATAACCAATAGCGGGACCTGGATGCCCATATTGGCTCCTACATATTCTACGAAGATCTTTATCAGTCAGACCGCATAACAACATACGTTGTTCCCTTTGTCATCGGTATGTTACTTGCCCGAGATTCGATCGTCGGTATCCAATACCTAGTTCAATCTCGTTACCGGCAAGTCTCTTTACTCGTTCCGTAATACATCATCTCACAACTAACATATTAGTTGCAGTGCTTGCAAGGCTTATGTGATGTGCATTACCGAGAGGGCCCAGAGATACCTCTCCGACAATCGGAGTGACAAACCCTAATCTCGAAATACGCCAACCCAACATCTACCATTGGAGACACCTGTAGTACTCCTTTATAATCACCCATTTACGTTGTGACGTTTGGTAGTACCCAAAGTGTTCCTCCGGTAAACGGGAGTTGCATAATCTCATAGTTATAGGAACATGTATAATTCATGAAGAAAGCAATAGCAACATACTAAACGATCGGGTGCTAAGCTAATGGAATGGGTCATGTCAATCAGATCATTCTACTAATGATGTGACCTCGTTAATCAAACAACAACTCTTTGTTCATGGTTAGGAAACATAACCATCTTTGATTAACGAGCTAGTCAAGTAGAGGCATACTAGTGACACTCTGTTGGTCTATGTATTCACACATGTATTATGTTTGCGGTTAATACAATTCTAGCATGAATAATAAACATTTATCATGATATAAGGAAATAAATAATAACTTTATTATTGCCTCTAGGGCATATTTCCTTCACTTGTCTACCATCAACACTTGATGTTTTTCTCGATTTCTACCTTCGTCGATTTCAGCATTACGAAGAGCTTGGGAATCGTTTCCGTTATCCCTTGCATATCATAGTTCATCACGAAGTTCTACTAACTTGGTGATGGTGACTAGAGAATTCTGTCAATCACTATTTTATCTGGAAGATTAACTCCCACTTGATACAAGCGATTGTAGTACCCAGACAATCTGAGCACATGCTCACTAGTTGAGCGATTCTCCTCCATCTTTTAGCTATAGAACTTGTTGGAGACTTCATATCTCTCAACTCGGGTATTTGGTTGAAATATTAACTTCAACTCCTGGAACATCTCATATGGTCCATGA